>NC_137037.1:11154172-11226672 GCF_032717465.1 Coenobita brevimanus | reverse complement strand
TTCCTGTGAGAGTGGGGCTGCGACAGCGATGTGTGCTGTCGCCTTGGTTGTTTAATATTTATATGGATGGTGTTATAAGGGAGGTGAATGCAAGTGTTTTAGGTGGAGGTCTGAGTCTGGTGAATGTCGATGTGGAGAGTGGAATCTGAAGCAGCTGCTGTTTGCAGAAGATACTGCACTGGTGGCTGATTCAGAGGAGAGATTGAGACAGTTGGTAGAGGAGTTTGGAAGGGTGTGTGAAAGGAGGAAATTGAAAGTAAATGAGAATAAGAGTAAAGTGATGAAGTGTACGAGGTTGGTAGATGGTAGGGGGATGAATATAGTTTTGAATGGTGAGTTGCTTGAGGAGGTGGAGTGTTTTAAATATTTAGGGTCGCATGTTGCTGTGGATGGAAGAATAGATGTAGAAGTGAAGTTTAGAATAAATGAAATAGGAAAGGCGCTGGGAGGAATGAAAAGAGTGTTTAGATGTTGTTCGCTTAGAATGGATGTAATGAGAAGGCTGTATGAGGGTGTTGTGGTACCGACTGCGTTATATGGGGCTGAATCATGGAATATGGGTGTAGCAGAGAGGAAAAGTTTGAATGTAATGGAGATGAGGTGTCTGAGGAGTATGTGTGGAGTGACGCGTATGGATCAAGTGCGAAATGATGAAGTGCGAAGGAGAACTGGAGTTGTTCGGGAGATGGCTGGTAGAGTTGAGCAGAGAGTGTTGTGATGGTTTGGGCATATGGAGAGAATGGATAATGAGCGACTGGTGAAAAACATAACTAGATCTGATGTGATAGGTGTCAGGCTGAGAGGGAGACCACGAATAGGATGGATGGACAGTGTGAAGAGAGCGCTGGATGCGAGAGGGATGTCTGTTGAGCAAGGAAGAGTGGCTGTGCGTGACAGAAATAAATGGAGGAATTGTGAATGAATAAATGATGACGCAGCCCTGAGGGGATGTTCTCCCACATTTGGTCTGATTAGCTAGTCAGGTGAGGTGCGAGTAAGGGAATGGGTCTATTATGATGTGGCAGGGGTAAACCAGCTCTGCTGTTGGGCCCTGCTGCGGATGTCACTGATTACACTGCGCAGTTGACCCATGTGTGGTGTGGTGCGGTGAGGATCTGTCCGTTCTCCCCTTTGGGGCTAAGATGCGAATGAATGTTTGAATGGTTGAGTAAATGGCGAGTGTGTCGTCCTGTCTCGGCTACCTCCCTTTCCATGGGGGAAGCAGCCTAGGTATATAGCTATAGATAGATAGATAGCGATGACAAAGAGTTGGAAGCATTATCTCTTGGCTCGTTCACAGTGTTGAAAATACAGCATACCTCTTCAGGGCACCCTAACACAACTTTTTTTTTTTTTTTAACAGTTGTCAGAGTACAGATACCATACTTCTACAAGAAACAGATTTTCGACCCAACAGTGATATTTTGTTATTTCACAGCTGAAGGTCTGGATTCATAAAGGGAAATAAAGCGATCAACATCCTTTCACAGCTTAGTTTTGTTTTTGTAGGAATGATAAATATAGGAAGGTGCTGATTCTTCCCATGCCTCTTGGTCTTCCTACAAAATCATACTGTATCATAGTTCTGAGAGCGATATTATTATGAGCTATTTCGTCCTCCAGAAAGGGCAAGGAAACGAGCAGAAATTTCCCACGTCTCTTGTTCTTCCTGGAAATACTCATGCTTTTGGGAAGCAGTTATTATGAATTTTTTTTCTTTCGGCAGAAAATGGAAAGGACAGAGTGCAGCAAAATCTTCCCTCGTCTCTTGTTCTTCCTGTAAAAATATGTCATAGTTATGAGAAGAATATTAGCAGCTTTCTTTTTTGTTTTTCAGTAAGGACACAATGCATCAGAATATTTCTGTCTCTCTTGTTCTTCCTGCAAATCAAATCTTGAGTTAGGAAAGGGGGCCTTCCGTAGTAAATCTCGCCCCAGACATCTGGCTTGGAACAATGCCAGTAAAATAATAAAATGTTACATCCGGCCAGTAAAGTGCCGCCCTGGTATTCAACGTAAAACTAATATTAACGTAACCTGTCTGGAGTCGCGAAATGTTTCACAAATGTAATGGAGTTTTTTTTTTTTTTAATTGTCGTTGTGAAGGGGTCACGGGAGACTGCATTTAGCCTGGAAAAAAAGTCGTTTGATTGTAGCAAGAAGGAAATATGAAATATCATGGTATGGAAGGGTTAAGGAAGACTTTGTAAGAAGGAGTTTTGTTAACCTTTTCATTACGTGGATCTGTTTTACGAAGAATATAGTACCCTGAACCGAAAGAAAAAGACCTCAGTGACAAATTTTACATCGCTTTGTACATAGATATACAAGGTGATCTGCGAAGGACTGTTTTCCACTACGCCTTTTTTATATAATGAAAAAGAAAAAATATTAATGGGGACGTTTGTTATATATTATTCTTTGAACTTGTATATCTAAGTTGTAGAGTTCGGTATTAAACATGAGGATGGTGTGTGTGTGTGTGTGTGTGTGTGTGTGTGTGTGTGTGTGTGTGTGTGTGTGTGTGTGTGTGCGTGCGTGCGTGCGTGTGTGTGTGTGTGTGTGTGTGTGTGTGTGTGTGTGTGTAGCCATTGATGTTGTGATGTGGTTTCCATGTGTTGAGTGATAATGTGTATAGTGTGAATGTGGTAGGTGACTGTGGTACGGGAGTGGTCGGTGATAGTGGTGTGGCTGTGGTGAATAATATTGTATGATGGTGTTGGTTTGGTGGTAATGGTGTGGCGTCGGTGTGGTAAGGGAGACTGGTAAGGCTGGAACTGCAGTGCCAGAGTGGTGTATATGGTGATGTGAGATGGTGTGGGTTTATCATTTCAAGGTGTAGGCTAGATGAGTTGTGACATACGTACTTATTGTGGTGTGGCGTAGTGTGATTGTGGTGTATGATTATGTGATGTGGTGTGGCACGTGACGGTGTATGTGTAGTGTGATGTGACCGAACTGCAGAGTCATTCTAGCTGAATAAAATCCTGATGGCTGAATAAATCTAAGCCGGGCAGTACCCAGCCGTTATTACAACGAGCAGTCATTACAAAAGTGCCCGTGCCGCTTGAGCCTATTATAACCTATAAAAGGACTAAATCCAAACACTGCAAAGGTGTCTGGGTGTATCAGCCCAAGGAACAGTTGAATTGGAGAGACATAAGAAAGAAGAGAGGAGCAAGAAACTTCACCAGTGGCACCTACTGTACAGTAAATATGGACCCAGGATCCAGGTGGACTTTTAGATTGGTCAGTATGGACAGGGTGATGGTTGAATTCAATTTTTTCTCCAAGCAAAACGAGATAGAAAGCAGTCATATCACTGAAAGGATTAATGAAAGACTAACTGACTTTTGCATATGAAAGGCGTCTGCAAAGTTTTATATAATAATATATATTTGTATATACTGAATTTCTGTATATATTAATTTATGTGTGTACAGTATATATGTTGAGAGAGAGAGAGAGAGAGAGATAGGCATGGTGGTGATGAAGGGGTTAACCGCATTTCCAGCTGGACCGCTCTTGCTGTGGGATGTAAAGCATGCTCGGAGGGGAAAAATGCAGAGAAATATCCGTGATGTCGAGGATTTCACTGGAATCTGAAATGTTTTTCGCCCAGTGCACCGTACACGGGCAGGAAAACCTGTCATCATTTATGTGCAGTGTGGTATTTTGTGCGTTCCAGAACCTGCCTTTCCATATCAGTATTCCTGTCTTTTACCTGAAACCTCGACAAACGGATCTCCAGTCGTATCTGTTCCTGCTTAGCAGCGACCTCTTCTCCCACAACACTCCAGCCTTCATTACATGATACTGTATTTTATCTCCACCATATTCTTGGTCAGTGTTTCCTACTCCTCTCACCACCTCACTCTCATATACTCTTCTCCTGGCACCTTATCTCCACCTTATTCTTTGTAGGTTTCCTATTCCTCCCACCACCTCTTTCTCATATACTCTCCTGGTGAATAACCCATTATCCATTTTCGTGCGTTGTCACATTATCTCAACATATGTTTTTATTTAAGGTACTGCAGTATGGAGAATAATCTTTGTACAGCGTTAGCCTAACAATGGTGCCTGATGGTCCTACAGTATGATATAGACTATGAAAAGCTCATTATTGGTACCACCCACATGATGTACAACTGGATTCACGAACCCGAGCCTTCTTTAAGCCCTGTAGATGTAGTACGTTCTGGGGTGTCACATCATTATATCATTATCAGTTAGACACTTCACCAAATCCTCTTTCAGAAATCTGCCACTATTGTTCGCCTCCGTCGCCCAGGTCTGATGCTGGGTAGGCGTTGGAATAGTAGCCAGTGCTAAATTTCTTTTTAAGTTTGACGCAAAGTAAAACGTCCCAAAACATATTTTACTCATCAAATTACACAGATGGCATGATATGCTACAGAGAAATTTACAATATGGGAGCCTTTTGATTATATATAATGTGTGTCATATTGTAAACTCAGCTTTCGTCAGCTTACTCATCTCTGTAAGCATTACATAGGGACAAAGCCTACGCAATTTTATTGGAAGCATCCGTAAAGCAAGATAACAGTGATTAAAATATGTCAATCGTTAGTATCCACAAAAGAAAATAGGTGTGTAGCCGCATATTTGGCAGCACCTTTCGATATGCCGCCCTGCCTGACGTATGACTTTTCATAACAATACAAACCTGTTCGACGTCTTGATGATCTTAGTAGCCTAACATAAAGAATTCTTTTAAATTTCTCCCTGGCTCCATTGCACAGTTTAGTAAGTTTACACTTCAACTCCTCGTACTCTGCTATGGTTATAGTATCGTACCGCACTGCCGTTTGTTTGGATTAATGTGCCTGATTCACCAACTGAGCAATCGTTAAGTACATTATTTTCAGTGGAACAGCTTACTTCTTTAAGGCATGCTAAAACATACACATCAGAAGTCCTGAAGGTAATCTCCTTTTACTAACTGCAGACTAATTTTTCAAATATATGTAAATAGACATCACACAATTTTGGTCCTCAAGCTAATATTCTTTGAAAGCCTCGTTATTCTTTCTTTACAGGTATATATATGCACTTGATTGAATAGGAAAAAAGATTCCTATAAATAGCAATATTATTTCCTTGTACAAAGGAAAAGGGGAAAAAGAAGTGTGTGGTAATCATAGGGGCATTTGTCTTCTTAGTATAATAGGAAAAGTGTATGGTAGGATACTTATAGACAGAGTTAGAGAAAGAACAGAGAAATTAGTTGGAGAAGAACAGGGAGGCTTTAGGAAGGGAAGAGGTTGTGTAGATCAGATATTCATTCTTAGATCTTTAGTGGAAAAGTTTCTAGAGAAGGGAAAGAAGTTGTATGCGGCTTTCATGGATTTGGAGAAAGCATATGACAGGGTGGATAGACAAGGATTGTGGAAAGTGTTAAGAATATATGGAGTAGATGGGAAGTTGTTGAATGCTGTGAAGAGTATGTACGATGGTGCGAAGGCTGCAGTGCGTGTGGATGGTGAACTAAGTGAATTTTTCTCTTTGAAAGTTGGTTTGAAACAAGGATGTGTCATGTCTCCATGGTTGTTCAATCTGTACATGGATGGGGTAATAAAAGAGGTACAAGGTAGGGTAGTGGATGTTGGAGTGGCCCTGGTGAGAGAGGATAGTGTTTGGAAACTCCCTGTACTGTTGTTTGCAGATGATACTGTGTTGTTGAGTGAAGACGAAGGGGAGCTGCAAGGCTTGGTGGATGAGTTTGAGAGAGTGTGTAAGAAACGGAACCTAAAGGTGAATGTAGGGAAGAGTAAAGTGATGGTCTTTGAGAGAGGTGAAGTTAGTGAATGTACAGCAAGGTTAGATGGTGAGGAATTGGAAAATGTGAGTACGTTTAAGTATTTGGGTAGTGTGATGAGTAAGGATGGAGGTTTGGAGTGTGAAGTGCTTGAAAGGGTACAGCAGGGAAGAAAGGTTGCTGGTTCCTTGAAAGCAGTGATAAGAAACAGGGAAGTGAGCATGGAAGTGAAAAAGTTACTACATGACAGTATTGTGATACCAACTCTAACGTACGGAAGTGAAGCTTGGACATTGTTGGAAGGACACAAGTCAAGAGTGAGAGCAGTGGAAATGAGTTATTTAAGAGGAGCCTGTGGAGTCACGTGGAGAGACAGGCTGACGAATGAGGATATAAAGGAGCGTTGTGGTGTGGATGTGGATGTGATAGGAAGCGTTATGAGGAACACACTGAGGTGGTTTGGCCATGTGGAGAGGATGGAGGGCGAAAGACTGACGAAGAGAGTGTATGTGAGTGAGGTGGAGGGGGGAAGAGGGAGGGGGAGGCCAAGGATGAGATGGAGGGATGGGGTGGAGAGGTATATGAGAGAGGGGGGTGTGAGTTGGGAGCAGGGCAGTGAAATGGCGGGGGACAGGGCGACTTGGAGGCGATTTGTTTGTGGCCACCCCAAACGGGATTGAGGCGTCTGGCAATAGATAGATAGATAGTATTAGGTACAATTTCACAGGTCTTTAAAACCCTGCAAAAATATTTAATCGAGGCTGGGCGATGCTAGACCACCTGGTGGCAGACCTCTGAAACAGGGCTTGGTGAAGTCTCTAATTGCTGGCCTCTTTTTCCCGCCTGCAGGTGAGGTGAGGCAGGGTACGGAAAGCCAGGAAACAGAAATAATATGATAGTGGGAGCGGGAGAACTAAGCAAAAGAATGCTTAGTGAAATGGGACACACACGCATTTATTCATCATTCAAGCCCACGGAATCCTGGCTCCACGTGATAGGTACACTTGCCCGCATATAGCTGTATGCTGTGGTAGGTGGGGAAACTAGTCATCCACTCACTGCCTTCGGATGGATCTACACCAGTGTTTCTTAAAGTGTGGTCCGCAGACCCCCATGGGTCCGTGGAACGTTCCAAGGGGTCCGCAGACTAATTTGAATATCAGATAAATTTAAAATGTAAATTGAATAATGTTATGACAGTTATGTGAAGTAAAATTTGAACAGTTATGTTCAAGTTAAGCCATTAATAAGTAATTCAGTAAAAATTTTAGTATATTATAGCCTAAAAAACACCTTTAAACTCAGTAGGAGGGAAATCTCATAACTAAGGGTCCGCCACATGATTATGTTAAATACAAGGGGTCCGCTGCACGAGAAAGTTTAAGAACCACTGTTCTACACTGTATACACTGACTGACAAACTGAATGGCTTACTGTAAAGCAGGAAACCATTAACTACGCTGGGTGGTAATCATATAGCCTCGTGTTTCCTGCGGATCCAGCCAAAAAGGAGGAGAGTTTTTTTACGGGTAAACTGCCTCCACATTCTCCTCTTAACTTGTTACGAAAATTGAAGGAGGTGACTGTCACAGAATCTTAAATCAAAGACTCTAGGCCACACTAAAACAAAGGAAAGAGAGAAACACACAGTACTTTAGTTACACTGTTACCAAGATGCAGTTTATCGCCCGTCTCTCCAGGTAAAGGTGTGAGGTACCAGGTTGTCTCTGTCGTTTGCCCATTGTGCCGCCAACCACAAGCCTGTAAGAAATTAGCGGGATGGGAGGCGAAGGTGGCTGGTGCAGTGTTTGGACTTTCTGTAAAACATACAGCCTGAGGACATCAGCTTGTTTTAGTCTTGTTCTCTTGGCGATTTTATTTTACGACAGATTTCTCGAACTGGAAGGGTGAGATGCAGCCCTTCAATACCAGAGGCCTTTCCTAAATTGAATATAATCGTCTGGAACAGAAAAAAAGCTATACAGGCATCACACGAATTCAAGTGGTTAATATACTCTACAGTAGTAACTATCAATCTGAGTGCGTCCTGTTCAAACATCAGACGTATCGCTCATCCTTTGAATCTCTCGCCCAATTTATCTCATGTTTACCTGCACTGAATGTCACTCACAGGGACGCCAGGGGACAGCGGTGGAGGATGGAGAAGAAGAGAGGAAAGGGAGGCCAGTGATGAACAAGTGTGGGAGAAGAGAGATGGAGGATGGGAAAAGGAGAGGGGGCGTTTGAGAACAGGGATGGGAGGGAAGGAGAAAGAAGGGGTGAAGAGGAGAGAGAGAGAGAGAGAGAGAGAGACCGAGGGGGGGGACTGACAAAGACAGAATGAGAATAAGGAGTAAGAGAGCATGAACCTCATAAAGAACGAAACGAGGAAGAAAAAATGAAAGAACGATCATTAAGACAGAATTTAAGATGATGAGAAACAGAAGAAGCAGAGATAACTGAAAAGGAAGAGAGAGAGAGAGAGAGAGAGAGAGGGGAAAAATTAATAATCCAACGGACTACAAAATACACTATATTTTTTGCACTCTAATTTGGCCTAAACTTGCCACTTCATATTCAGTGTTGAGTAATAACAATAGATTAACATTAAAATACCATGCTAGTCACGAAGAAATATATGGAAAGATGAAACGCTGTCTTTTTTACCACTGAGCTACATGAAATATATTGCAAAGGGACGAAAATCTGGGCCAGGTTATGTAGTAAGAAGTAGCTGTGGTATTTTCACCTCTTCCGTAATCCCCCTTTCTCCTCCTTCCCCTTCCTTCGTCCTTCCTCCCTCTGTCGCTCGCTTTCTCCCTCCTCAACCCTTTCTCTCCTTTTCTACTTCCCCCCAGGCTAATTTCTATCCAGATGGCAGGCAACTCTACCAACTTCAACGCGGTCCTCTTTGCTGTTATCTTTGACGGAGTTGGTCTGGGTCTGTTTGATCCAAAAGACTACTGGTTGAGGTTGGATTGGTGGTTGGTGCAGCGGCTGAAAGTTAATCCTGGTTGTGGTAGGCGGGTGGAGTGATGATGCATGTGATAGAAATGGTGGTAGCTGTGGTGGTGGAAAGTTGATGCTGGTTGTGGTAGGTGGGTAGAGTGGTGGCAGGTGTGATTGGAGTGGTGGTGGGGGTTGTGGGTGGAATGTTTGTGGTGGTGGTTGTTGAAGGCTGAGTTGTGGTTAGGGTTATAGCTAATGTTGATGCATGGTTTTGGTTACAAAAGATATATTGGTGGCAGAGTGTGGAATGGTGGTAGTGAGTGAGTGGGTTTTATGAATATCCCCCCCCCCATCTCTCTATATATTGGTGGCTGAGGGTGGGATGGTGATAGTGAGTGGGTTTTATGAATATTCACCCCCCCCATCTCTCTCTCTCTCTCTCTCTCTCTCTCTCTCTCGACCCAACAAACAGCTGTTGTAATCCCTGACGCCTTCACTCAACTTAATTGCTTCTCAGTCCGAAGATCAACGCAGCCATATTTTTAAATACATACTTGGTGGTACGGGCACCATCGGGGAACCGCCGATAAACAAGAGAACTCAGCCTCATTCATTTACATTCAGTCTCTCAGCTTTTGTATGTAGTATTGTACACAAAGCAGTGTCGCCATCCACAAGCAGCCCCGCTGATATACGGTTTAACCCAGTCGCATCACTTCATTGTCTGTTGTAAATCATTGACAGCGAGCCCGTCCCCATAAACCTCTTCATTTCAGTGTGTTTTGTTGCACACACGCTTCTCGCCCACTTGGATGTCCACACCTGTGAGAATTAAAATACCTTTCATACTGTTTTCCCGCGTTCTCCTACCCAGCCAAATTAAAACAAAAACAAAAACAGGATAATGTGCAAAAATTACGCACTGACAGCGAAAATAATTAGCAGAAAACCTGCACACAAAACACGGCCGTATGGCGTAAATAATCGTGAGAATATTATGTAAACGAATCAGAAAACAAGAGAAGTTAATCAAATCATATAATGTTGCAGCCATCGCGCTGTGGTTTAGAGCGCTCCGAAAGGTCGGAGGTTCGAGTCCACCCAAGAGTCACTGGTGGAAATCTGGAAGGGCATCCGGTCATAAAATGATACACGCTCCAAAACTAAAGTCCTCTACCCTGGGGCAATGCCTTTGCCCTTATCGAAAAAGAGGGACATGGTGTTAAAAAAGAAAAGAAAAAAGTAATGCCCCCATCAACAACGTAGAGGCTCAAAGCTAAGCTGTTTAGACAAAGGTGAATGTAACCAGTAACTTGCCCCTGAAGGGCATTATTTGTCAATAAACACCATCCACACATGAACCACATTGGTTGGAGCGCCTTAACCCTTGATTAGTCCACCAAACACCCACTCGACTTGGCGATTTGCTGACCATCCAGCGCAAGCAGTAGTTTCTTGACACACAGGAAACCACTTAGCTTTGTGACTGTCTGTAGAGTCACTTGAATGTAGCACCAACGCGTTTCTGTTGTGCTCACCCTTTTTTTTTTTTTATATAAACTGTAGCACCAGTCAAGCAGGGCAGTACTCCCGAGGTGGATGGAAAGCTGATGACAGGGAGTGCTGGAGCTCCCGTTTCATCAGCCCTCAGGACTACTGTAGTTCCTGACCATCCCCCTTTGCTGAACTTTTTCAGTGTCTCAGTTACACGGAGAGTAGGCCAGCATGTTCTCCAGTACAAATTTCTCTAACAATCTACACCAAACTACATGCACAGTACACACTACACTTCCTTTTCCAAAAATAAAAAATCATGGCGTCACAACACACAGCCTCGGAGTCCCCGGGGGGGGGGGGACCATAAATGCCCCCACCATCCGCCCCTCTCCCGATGACGACTCGAGGTGCCTGGAACCACTGTCTGACTCTCTTCTTCATTTCTGCAACATTCGCGGCCTTTCCTCTAACTTTCGCTCTGTTGAGCACCACCTCTCCTCCTCTAAACCTCACCTTCTTTTTCTAACGGAGACTCAGCTGTCTGAGGCAACTGACAGCAAACTCTTTTCTGTATCCTCCTACTTTCTCTATAGTCATTTCAAAGCCAAAGGTGGCTGTTGTGTATATATACGCAACGACTTATCTTGCTCTCGTGTTCCTGAACTTGATTCTTCTGAATTCTCTACACTCTGGCTTCGGCTTTCCTGTCATTCTCTGACTAAATATATCTGTGCTGTTTACTTATCCCCTAATTCTACTGACTATCAAAAATTCTTCGACTATCTTGCTTCTACGATGGAACACATTCTATCCATTTCTCCTTTCTCTGAAATCTCCATTCTAGGAGATTTCAATGCTCATCACCACCTTTGGCTCTCCTCTCCTTTCACGGATCCACCTGGTGAACAAGCCTACATCTTTTCTATCCTTAATAACCTAGAGCAGCTTGTACAGCACCCTACCCATATCCCTGACCGCCTTAGAGAGAGCTCCAACATACTTGACCTCTTCCTCACAACTAATCCTTCTGCTTACTCTGTTAATCTTTTCTCTCCGTTGGGCTCCTCCGATCACAACCTTATTACCTTAACCTGTCCTATCACTCCGGTACGGCCTGTGGACCCTCCAGGGAAATGTCGTCTGTGGCATTTTGGAGCCGCGGACTGGGAGGCCTTCAGGCAGTACTTCTTTAATTTTCCCTGGAATGATTATTGCTTCCATGGCCGGGAGCCATCTGAGTGTGCCTTGTGCATTACGGAGGTTATTCTCTCGGGCATGGAAGCATACATTCCTTTCTCATATCCTTTGACTAACGCAAGAAAGCCTTGGTTTAATCACGCTTGTTCTAATGCTGTCCGCAACAAGGAGAGGGCCTACAAAAGGTACCGGAGCCAACCCACCCCTGAATCACATCATCCTTACGTTTCTGCCCGGAATCGTGCTAAGTCTGTTCTTCGCTCTACTAAAAATAATTTCATCCATACTAAATGCTCTCAACTCTCCAACTCGAATTCTTCCCGCTCCTTCTGGCATCTTGCCAAAAATTTTTCTAACAACTTTACCTCATCATCCTTCCCTCCTCTTTTCTACTCTGATGGTTCTGGAACTATTTCTTCTACTGATAAAGCAGATCTCTTCGCACAGACTGTCTCCTCCAATTCCACCTTAGACGATTCCAGTGCTGTTCCTCCATCACTTCCCCCCTCTGACTTCCTCATGGCTGACATTAAAATTTCTTCAGTTGATGTATTTTCTGCCATCACTGGCCTCAGTACTAACAAGGCATATGGGCCTGATGGGGTCCCTCCTGTTGTTATCAAGAACTGTGCTTCTGTGCTTACACCCTGCCTAGGCAAACTCTTTCGCCTTTGTCTGTCAACTTGTACCTTTCCTTCTTGCTGGAAGTTTGCTCTCATTCAGCCAGTCCCAAAGAAGGGTGACCACTCCCAACCCTCCAACTATCGTCCAATTGCTTTAACGTCCTGTATTTCAAAAGTTTTCGTGTCAATTCTCAATAGAAAAATTATAAGGCATCTTTCCTATCACAACCTTCTTTCCGATCGTCAGTATGGGTTCCGTCAGGGACGCTCCACTGGCGATCTTCTCACCTACCTTTCAGACTCCTGGTCATCCTCCTTTCGGGTCTTTGGCGAAAGCTTTGCCATTGCACTTGACATCTTAAAGGCTTTCGATCGAGTCTGGCATAAATCTTTAATTTCCAAACTGCCCTCCTACAGTTTCTATCCTTCTATCTGTGCCTTCATCGCTAGCTTCCTTTCTGGTCGTTCTATAGTCGCTGTTGTAGACGGCCATCGTTCTTCTCCTACATCTATCAACAGTGGTGTTCCTCAGGGCTCTGTCCTATCACCAACTCTCTTCCTTTTATTCATCAATGATCTTCTAAGCTGTACATCTAACCCTATCCACTCATGCGCTGATGACTCCACCCTTCACCTTTCCATTCGGTTCCCGCAACGCCCATCTCAACAGTTGCTTCAACAAACAAGGGATGAGGCTATGGCACACCTAATGTCTGACTTGGCTCGTATCTCTGACTGGGGTAAAAATAATATGGTTGTTTTTAATGCATCTAAGACTCAGTTCTTACACCTATCAACCCGACAAAATCTTCCACAGGTATACCCATTAATGTTTAATAATATTCAGCTTAATCCTGCATCATCCTTGAACAATGCTTGGGGTTTCATTTACTCGGGACTTATCTTGGAAAGATCATATTACAATCTTGTAAAATCTGCTCCCAAGAGATTGGGTGTGCTAAGCCGACTCCGCTCTTTCTTTACCCCTGCACAATTGTTGACTCTATACAGGGGTTTTAAACGCCCCTGTGTGGAGTACAACTCTCATGTGTGGGGAGGCTCCCCACATACAGCCCTTCTCAATAGGGTGGAGTCAAAGGCTTTTCGTCTCATTAACTCTCCTCCTCTTACTGACTCCCTTCAACCTCTGTCTCTTCGCCGCACTGTTGCATCTTTATCTCTTTTCTATCGCTACTTTAATGGTCACTGCTCCTCTGAACTGTCTGCTTGCATTCCTCCACCTCTACGACAGGCGCGTAGCACCCGTCTGGCAGCAAACTCTCATCCCTTTTCTGTCCAACTCTCTAATGCAAGAGTTAACCGTTACTCCCAGTCTTTCATTTATGCAACAGGTCAGCTTTGGAACTGTCTCCTTCTCTCTGTATTTCCTGCTGCCTATGATCTCCAGTCTTTCAAACGCAGTGTGTCCAGCCATCTCAAAATGATCGGATCTTGAATTTGGCTCTCTATTGTATTTTGTTTTTTTCTTTGAGGGAACTGTTACTGCGGGCTCATGGCCTTTGGTTCCTTCTTCCTCGCATAAAAAAAAAAATCTCTTGCCAGACGCCTTAATCCCGTATGGGGTGACCACAAACAAATCGTCTCCACGTCGCCCTGTCCCCCGCCATTTCACTGCCCTGCTCCCAACTCACACCCCCCTCTCTCATATACCTCTCCACTCCATCCCTCCATCTCATCCTCGGCCTCCCCCTCCCTCTCCCCCTCACTCACATACACTCTCCTCGTCAGTCTCTCACCCTCCATCCTCTCCACATGGCCAAACCACCTCAGTGTGTTCCTCCTAACGCTTCCTATCACATCCACATCCACACCTCAACGCTTCTTTATATCCTTATTTGTCAGCCTGTCTCTCCATGTGACTCCACAGGCTCCTCTTAAATAACTCATTTCCACTGCTCTCACTCTTGACTTGTGTCTTTCCAACAACGTCCAAGCTTCACTTCCATACGTTAGAGTTGGTATCACAATACTGTCATGTAGTAACTTTTTCACTTCCATGCTCACTTCCCTGTTTCTTATCACTGCTTTCAAGGAACTAGCAACCTTTCTTCCTTGCTGTACCCTTTGAAGCACTTCACCCTCCAAACTTCCTTCCTTACTCATCACACTACCCAAGTACTTAAAGGTACTCACATTTTCCATTTCCTCACCACCCAACCTCACTGTACATTCACTGACTTCCCCTCTCTCAAAGACCATCCCTACATTCACCTTTAGATTCCGTTTCTTACACACTCTTCCAAACTCCTCCAACAAGCCATGCAGCTCCCCTTCGTCTTCACTTAACAACAGAGTATCATCTCCAAATAACAGTACAGGGAGTTTCCAAACACTACCCTCTCTCACTAGGGAGAGAAGGTAGTGTTTGGAAACTCACCAATGCAAATTTTCACACCCATCGTCCCCGTACGTTAATGTCAGCACCAAGGCAGTGTCATGCAGTCCTCTTGCAGCTTCCACACTCGACGTCTGTTCTTCCTAAGACTTTCATAACACCAACCACATCACTTCCTTATACCAGTTTGTTCTCCATTTTCCTTGTTTGTATACCTCACTTGTCTAGTAGTGCACCAAGGTACTTAAACTCTCTCACCACTTCCAGTCTGTACCCATTCACCGACACAGTACTTGTAAGTCACCTTCTGTCCCAACAACCATTGTTTTACCCTGATCTGTATTTACCTACAAACCTCGTCCCTCACACACTTTCATAAAACCAGAATTAGTCTCCTTTTATTCCATTTACTGTTAACAAACAATACAATATCACACCCAGACACCAGATTTGAAGTATTCTTACTGCCTTAAGTAAGCAATAGAATCCGAACCAAAAGAGCGAGGAAGAAACCTAATGAAAGTGGAATAAATTCAGAATTATACAAAACACGAACAAACATGAAAAAATAATACGCGGGATACTCCTTCATATATGTAAAAAATGCGAGTGAATAAAAGCCAAAATAAAGACACAACCAGCAGGAAGCCAGGCAGAAGCACAGAACTTCACTTGGTTATAGAAATGAAGAAGTAAAAGCTTGGCCTGGTTAAGTGAGATTATTTTACCCCTTCCATTGATTTTTCCTGTGTTCTTTTATCAACCTCCCCTTCCCTCCTTCTCACCTTTTATCTTTTTCTTCCTCCCTTTCTCTTCCCATCATTTTCCCCCAGTCTCTTCCCCTTCCTTCCTGTCATTTCTTCTCCAAGCACACTCCCTTCTGTCTTACTCTACCCTTCCTCTTGCCTCACCACCACCTCTCCACCTCCCAAATATTTCCCTCCCCGCCCCACTCCCTTTTTCCTTTCTCCATCGCTCATTGTTTTTATTTTGTTTCCTCCTTGTTATTGTGTTTGTTTCCTCCTTGGTATTGTGTTTTCGCCGTGTAATATTTCATGTGTTCTCCAGCCGTTTAGGTAAAAAAAAATACCATGCCAAAAAATACAGTCGACAGGAAAAGGCAAAAAATATACAAAAACAAGACGTCACTTTATGCAAGAGGTGCGGCGGTATTGTTGTGGGTGGTAGAACAGTAACATTGTTTTATTATTATTATTATTATCATTATTATTATTATTATTATTATTATTATTATTATTATTATTATTATTATCATCATCATCATCATCATCATCGGCAGCAGAAGCAGCAGCAGCAGCATATGGTCATTATTTTCTGTCTCATTATTTTCATCATTATTTACTCTTTTTTTACTGCAAATTATTCAGAGATATACAGTATATTGAGTGTCACGTCCAGTTCCTGAACCAGTCACAGTTTATGAGGGAAGGGGTGGTGGGGGCTGTGTCTGACCCGCCAGTTACAATACCAGTAGTTTCTCTTGGGTATGTCATGGGAGCCAATAAAAAACTCTCGTTATTAAACTGTTGTTGTTGTTGTTGTTGTTGTGGTGGTGGTGGTGGTGGTGGGATGGGGGAGGACAGTAGCAGTATATATTCACCGTGCAGTTAATGGAGCTGTGTTATGGCCCCGTCCATCTGGTCTGTATATATAGTGATACATACGAGGCAACGTCACAACAAATATATGAACCAGTCGCCCTGTAAACACAACAAATTCAGTTTGGGAAAGTAAATTTATTACCTTCCCACACCCCTGCCTCACACACAAGGAAGTAGATGAGCCAAGAAAAAGCGGATGAATAAGGAATTAAAGGATAATCCTGACTGGGAAAGTGTGAGTGGTTGTTGATTACCTTAGAGTCCGGTGGGTGGCTATGGCATTATGTTTATCATGGAACTCAGTCGGTTTCCAGGATTAAAGATAAAGTATATCAGAATACTGTTACCAGAAACGATTTTGTCATTTATATTCATTCAGTGTAATATCCACTCTAGTTTAGCTGTGAAATGTTTGGTATGAGTGAAACAAAAGAATAAGGAAAGCTCTATGTTCACTCTGATTGACTGGGAAGTGTATGGTATGAGTATGAAAAAAAAAAAGCAGTGTGTTCCCTCATGGTTGACTGTAAAGTGTATAGTATTAGGGAAATAAGTAATGATCAGATGAAAAACACAGCTTAATCTCAAGATGGTTTGTAAATATGACCATCGGTGTAGTGCCAGTCATTGTGTTGAGGGGGAAAGATGTGTGTCAGAACTAGAGTTTTGGTTTACCACCCTCTGCCCTCCCTCCCTCCTTGCCTCCAGTGGTATAAAATGTGACAGTGACAATAAAGAAATGTAAAGAACGGGGGGAGGAAGGCAGAGTGTTGTGGAGTTTAGTAGTGCGAGTTGGGAAAATTAAATATCCTTGCTCCATAATGACAGGGTGAGGTGTGAATAGAACAAGGGATATTTGTTGTCAGAAGTAAACATTGCTTGCCACAACATATATTTTATGTTGGAGAAAAATGTAGTTGTGGACGCCCACCATCCCCACATTTCATTTAGTACTGCCTTCAGGTGTACACTGAGTGGCAGTTAAATGGTTTGGTGTAACCGAGGAAAGGATTACTACGCTGGGTGTTAATGTTATAACCAAATGGACGCCTGTTGGTGTAGTGGGTTAAGTAATCCAACCCGATGTGACCTATAAGGGTTTACATCCAAGGGAAGGATGGGGTTTATTGCTCACATAATGCCATTCAGGGATACCCAAATATTTATTTCCACCATAAATGTCTGGGCCTCTACGTCCTTGATGACGCAATGAAGGACCGAATGATGGATGGATGGATGGATAGATGGAAAAGTATTGCTTGAAAACTTAACAAAATAATGAAGAAGAGGATAAAAACGGTCCACCTTGGGATGGTGAGATGTGGAAAGGAACATATGTGAGAAGCAGTGATAGAAAGATCCCTGCCTGCCACTGAAAATATCTTGTGTTGGAAAAGGAAGTGCTGGATGATTGGAGAACGGTGTGAAAAATGGAGAGGAAAATGGAACTTTGTGTGTGGATTGGCACGAAGCGGGAAAGGAACGAAAGTGAGAAAGAGTGTGTGAGAAAATGTCCTTGCTTGTCACCTGGCCTGGTGTGACTTACATATATCTTGTGTTGGAAATAAAATATTGCAATACGGGAGAAATGCTGAAAAGCTTGGGTGGAGGAGAGAGCGTTCCTGAATTGATTGGTGTAAGGTGGGCACAGAACCAGTGTGAGAAACTGTGCCAGAAATTATCGTGGATGTCAGCGTGCTGTTCAGTCACATAAGATCAAGGTGAATTTGAAGCGTGGAGAAGTTGTTTGGTTTATTGGGGTGAACAGAACCAAGATTGCTCAGTCACAGAATTTATCCATTATTTCAAGCTATGTACAGAAAGATGAATTAAATTATTTGATATTTACAGTAATGATGTTGTAATAGTGATCATGAAGATGATAGTAGTAGTAGTAGTAGTAGTAGTAGTGGGAGTAAAGTGCATAGCCTAGTAAGTTATTGTAGTGAAATTGCTATGTCTGTGTTGAAAAAGTAAATGGAAGGAAGATGTAGTGGCATGTTGGAGTGGACACCAAAGTTGAAATCCGTCTGTTATTTTATTCCTGCTGCCTCCAGATAATTATGTTCAATGAAGGCAGGTTGAAAACCAGTCTAAAATTAAGTGTCTGAATGGAGGAAAAATAGGATATAAAAAGACAGAGTGAGTGATTTAATATTTACTGTCGCTTTTGAAATACGATATTGCAAATGAAGAACTTGCAATACTGGGAAGAGGATTAATGAGTGAGAAGAGGATTGAGAGATGTATTATTAGGGGAGTTATATATATATATATATATATATATATATATATATATATATATATATATATATATATATATATATATATATATATATATATATGCAGAGAGAGATATGCAGTAAACCTGTTGTGTACTGTATAATCATTGCATGTAACCAGTTGGTCCAGGTGTCAGTATAATGCCATGGTAAATTCGTGTACAAACAGAATCACAGTGGACGCTGCAGGATTGGGTCATTTCCTGCACCGTGTCGGCAAGGTAGGATTAAACCAAAGGCATTGTTTGTCTCTGTTTACCGGTAGGATTTAAGGCCTTCAGTACCAGCAGGACTTGACTTACTTCACTCTTGATGCCCACACACCATTTTGATCAGCCTAAGGGAGATGTTGATGCGGTAGTGAAGGGTGATGGAGGATTTCTCTGGAAGGCTGTTTTCTTAAGATGTTCACATTGTTACGGCGGTAACAAGAAATACACTGAAATTTTCGTCCTTGTGCAGAATGGGTGCTGGCAGATTTCATCATATATTGACCAGTTGAACCTTCAGTACGATGATGCCTTTATTATTGCATTATGCCTACGATTTGGTTTTGTTCAGTTTAGTTGAAGCATCTTACAGTGAAGGGATACAGTGTGTGTCCATTAATACATTCAGTAGTGACATCTTACATTGAAGGGATACAGTGTGTGTCCATTAATACATTCAGTAGTGACATCTTACAGTGAAGGGATACAGTGTGTGTCCATTAATACATTCAGTAGTGACATCTTACAGTGAAGGGATACAGTGTATGTCCATTAATACATTCAGTAGTGACATCTTACAGTGAAGGAATACAGTGTGTGTCCATTAATACATTCAGTAGTGACATCTTACAGTGAAGGGATACAGTGTGTGTCCATTAATACATTCAGTAGTGACATATTACAGTGAAGGGATGCAGTGTGTCCATTAATAGGCTACATTCAGTAGTGACATCTTAAAGTGAAGGGATACAGTGTGTGTCCATTAATACATTCAGTAGTGACATCTTACAGTGAAGGGATACAGTGTGTGTCCATTAATACATTCAGTAGTGACATCTTAAAGTGAAGGAATACAGTGTGTGTCCATTAATACATTCAGTAGTGACATCTTAAAGTGAAGGGATACAGTGTGTGTCCATTAATACATTCAGTAGTGACATCTTACAGTGAAGGGATACAGTGTGTGTCCATTAATACATTCAGTAGTGACATCTTACAGTGAAGGGATACAGTGTGTGTCCATTAATACATTCAGTAGTGACATCTTACAGTGAAGGGATACAGTGTGTGTCCATTAATACATTCAGTAGTGACATCTTACAGTGAAGGGATACAGTCTGTGTCCATTAATACATTCAGTAGTGACATCTTACAGTGAAGGGATACAGTCTGTGTCCATTAATACATTCAGTAGTGACATCTTACAGTGAAGGGATACAGTCTGTGTCCATTAATACATTCAGTAGTGACATCTTACAGTGAAGGGATACAGTCTGTGTCCATTAATACATTCAGTAGTGACATCTTAAAGTGAAGGAATACAGTGTGTGTCCATTAATACATTCAGTAGTGACATCTTAAAGTGAAGGGATACAGTGTGTGTCCATTAATACATTCTGTAATGACGTCATATCTCTGTGCCTGCCATCACACAGTGTTACGGTATTTACTGTAGCAGTGTCATCTCCTAGTGATAGGTTACAATATGTCTCCATCAATACATTCAGTAGCGACACTGGTTCAGTGTTTGGCACATCCTCCTTGCAACTGAAAGAACGCGAATACGATTGTACAGCTGGTCAAGCTGTTGGACAAGGTTTGTTCCCCCTCCCCCCTGTTTATGCAGCAGTACACTTGTGGACCTGGATGTGAGATAAGCTGTTGTGGGTCGTGTTCTAGGGGAAGACTGAGACTCGGCAGAAATTGATTATCCACATTCACCACCCTGTGCAGTCAATAGACATGAATTAAACCCTTCCTCTTCTCAACCCCCACCACCACCACCACCACCACCACCCCATCCGTCCTCCTCTTCCCAAGAGGAATAAAATTATCCGTGGACGCAAAGAATAAAATATAAGAAAACATCCTGATAGTGCAGGAATTGACACAATTAATTCGGTGATGTGATAATAAACTTGGTGATGTAACACAATTAATAGGATTATATAACAATTACTACGGTGAAAAACACAATTAATACGATGATATAACAATTAATACAGTGAAAAACACAATTAATACGATGATATAATAATTAATACAGTGAAAAAATAACACAATTAATACGATGATATAAGTTAATAGTGAAAAAACACAATTAATACGATGATATAACAATTAATACAGTGAGAGAACACAATTAATACGATGATATAACAATTAATACAGTGAAAGAACACAATTAATACGATGATATAACAATTAATACAGTGAAAAAACACAATTAATAAGATGACATGACAATTAATTAAGTGAAAAAACATAATTAATACGATGATACAAAAATTAATATGGTGATATAACACAATTAATACGATGATATGACAATTAATGTGGTGATATAACACAATTAATACGATAATGTAACAATTAATGCAGTGAAATGACACAATTAATACGGTGATATAAGATTTAATACGCTGATATCTTGTTTGGATACATTGTTTATAACGCCAGATGATTTATTATGTTTTAGGCAGATCACTTGCAGCAAAGGCATTAACAAAGGTGCTGTCTTACCTCTCAGTTCCAAAAATGTCGAATTGAATTGAGTAAAGTCGTATGGTGCGAGTTAGAACAAGTTAACAAGGCGTTGTTGTACTGAAGTGCATCAGTAATATAAATAAAAAATCAAAAAATAATTTAAAAATATGAATAAATAGTAAATAAATAAATACAGACCTGTAGAACCCTGGCAGGAATCGCTCACCATGAACCCATTCGCCGTTTTTTTTTTTTTTATTCTGTAATAAATTTGAAATCCTTGACATAAATCGTTTCTGGGACCGAGCTTGTTGTAGCGAGTCCTCTGTCATCCATCTGTCTGTCTGTCGATCTGAAACTGTTGCCTGACACTGCATCCTGTGAAGGAGTGGTAGTGACGATGGGACCCTCAGGCGCTTCTCTCACTACTCCACAACAACCCCTCTTGCCACGACATACCATCACCCTCCTTACCTCTCCACTGTGTTCTCGGTCTCCTTCCCCTCCTCCTTCCAACCACTTCACGCTAACAACAGTTTGTGTTTACTGTAACGTGAACTATATTCCTAACTCGTCTTAGCTCAGTTGATAGCCAAGTGTAGTCACACAGGAAGAATGATTTCACTAGTCACCAAGGAGACTTGTTTGTACATCAACTAAGTTCCTCAAAGTCAAGAAACCACAGCTTAGTATTCAAGTACTAGGAGCGACCTAGTTCTCTCAGGTGAAAACAACCCGCCTTTAGTCCGACCCTCACCTTCCCCTACAGACCCTTGTACCGCATCTGTCCATCTTACTCTCTGTCTCCTTCCACCTCCTCTCAACCACTTCACTCACAAACTCCCCTTTCAGCACGGCAGGTATTTCCTAAGCTTAATAAAATCGTGTGGCAATCGTATTAATCAGAGGAATAGTCGGTTATCGTACTGAGAAGATTTATGGAGATTGCTTATTGCTCTTTTCGTCACAAGATGTCTTTCGTAAGTTTGAGTTAGAAGGTAATAAGAACCAAAGAGAAAAAGATATGGAGTTACACATAGTACTGAAACATGAGTTAACGATTTTTTCTACTGTTTGGCAAAGTTGGGCAATCTATAATTAACATCTGTTTTCGCAGGAACAGCAAGAGAAAGGGAAAATTTTTGCATACCCTATTCTATCTCCTTCAGTACTGTAATAGCTCTTCGTTAAGGTAGAGGGTTGATCAGTTAGGGTATGAATCTTTACCCAGAATATTGATATCGGTGATGGACCTGATGGTACTGGGATGGTGACGTACTTCTTACCTTCTGCACCTTCATTAATCCCATCAGCCCCATGACGTACTTTAGCTCCAAAAAGTATTGTTGCGCTGTTTGTCTGATGCTGTCTGAAATGGTTCGACTGTGCACAAGTATCAGTTTTTTAATCCTTGTATAAATTATAACTTGCAATACCAGTCCCCATAAACTCGACAGGCCACAGGTAGTTATCAATAAGACAATAATTTACCATATTGACTCCCAACATGTGCCAGGGCAGACTATCAATTCCCGGTATTCTTCGATCCGTGTCATAACATTTAACACATATTGTGCACCAATAGTTTTGGAGCTTGTGTATGTTTGTAGTTTATTCCTGTTGCTGCTTGATGATTGTATTCAGTTTAGGAAGCCACCCAAGCTCTGATATGCTTTCTGTGCAAGCAAGACCAGTGCTGAAAAGCGTTGGTCTTCTCTGCTGGATTTTCAAAGATAACAGCCATTTCGGATTTGGTAGTGAAATCCACATTTTATGAGCCAGTTTAAGGGGGACACCGAGAACGAGATGGAAGGATGGACTGGAGAGGCATGCGATGGAGGGCGGTATAAGTTGAGGGGAGGGCAGCGAAATGGCAAGGGACAAGGCGACGTGGAGGCAGTTTGTTTGTCGCCACCCCTTACGGGATTAAGGCGTCTGGCAATAGATGGATAGAATGTATATACTGTAGGCTATATATATATATATATATATATATATATATATATATATATATATATATATATATATATATATATATATATATATATATATATATATACACACACACACACCAGTAACGCATGCTGGAGTTCTGTAAACCCTGTATTCGGTCGTGTATCACCACCAACGCCGCTCACACTGCACTGTTCCTTCTACACTCAGTAAATGTAATATCGAATCTCCCATATATTCATGAATATTCAAGGCACCTGCGCCAAATTGGAATCGCTTGTGACGGGTTTAAATGTGTGAAAAGGCTGGGCAAGGCTGGAAACAGATGTGCGGAATCCAATGTTTGTTATTGTTACTGGGATTATAACTAACGAGATATTGCACTGGCGCGGGCCTTTAGGAACACCTTATTGTGAAATATTATACTGCTGTGTACAAATATAACGTGGCTGCTGCGGCCTGTTCAGGTGTGAAGGGTGTAGGCTTGGGTTATGTACCGGTACTTAGTCCAGATGATTTACATTTGGGTCATGACAGTTTATACTGTAGTTTGTATTTGTGTTATATACACTGTAGTTTTCACTTTGCACATAATATTGTATGGTTTACACCTGCATATACTGCACATTATGTATACATCATACCATATGAATACCTCATCCAGTCATTAAATAGGTTTAGAAAGGGCCAGAATGATGATGGTGGTGGTGATGGTGCTTTTATTGTGATGATGATGAGGAGGAGGAAGAGGAGGAGGAGGAATACATTATTTATATAGTTCAAACTTGGGATATATGCATTCCAGGTTAATTATAATTTAGAAAAGGATTATATACACACCTTTATGCTATATATGGTTTCTACTTCGTTTATGGCATATACATTTGAGTATAATATGCTTTCATATTTAATTTCGACATAAGTTTCAAACATCATAGTTAAAACTTTGGTTGTATGCATACTATATCGATTATACGAGTATTTAACCAGTATTACAGGAAACTAACCTTTTCACTAGAGGGATATCTTTGTTATATCCGTGGTATCTCCAGATGATGTTCCGAACTGGAGTGGTTAGATACAGCCATTATCAATCCATCCAGGGCTAGAGGTCTGTCCTTAGATGAATAAAACCGTCTGGTGGCATCAAACATGTGAAAATAAACAACGTCTTGGAGCTGAAAGGGTTAACCTTGCATTGTGGTGGAGATTTAACCCCATCACCAGGACGTAATACTTTGGTTGATTTATGTTGATATGGACAGTGTGTTGCAGTGATATGGACAGTGTGTTGCAGTGACATGAGTAGTGTGTTGCAGTGATATGGACAGTGTGTTGCAGTGATATGGACAGTGTGTTGCAGTGACATGAGCAGTGTGTTGCAGTGATATGGACAGTGTGTTGCAGTGATATGGACAGTGTGTTGCAGTGACATGAGCAGTGTGTTGCAGTGATATGGACAGTGTGTTGCAGTGATATGGACAGTGTGTTGCAGTGATATGGACAGTGTGTTGCAGTGATATGGACAGTGTGTTGCAGTGACATGAGCAGTGTGTTGCAGTGATATGGACAGTGTGTTGCAGTGACATGAGCAGTGTGTTGCAGTGATATGGGCAGTGTGTTGCAGTTATATGGACAGTGTGTTACCGGTACAGTGATATGGGCAGTGTGTTGCAGTGATATGGACAATGTGTTACGGTGATATGGGCAGGGTGTTACAGTGATACTGCAGTGTGTTACAGTGATATGGCAGTGTGTTACAGTGATATGGCCAGTGTGTTGCAGTAATATGGCAGTGTTACAGTGATATGGCAGTGTTACAGTGATATGGACAGTGTGTTACAGTGATATGGCAGTGTGTTACAGTGATATGGCAGTGTGTAACAGTGATATGGACAGTGTGTTACAGTGATACGCCAGTGTGTTACAGTGATACGCCAGTGTGTTACAGTGATATGGCAGTGTGTTACAGTGATATGGCCAGTGCGTTGCAGTGATATGGCCAGTGTGTTGCAGTGATATGGCCAGTGTGTTACAGTGATATGGACAGTGTGTTGCAGTGATATGGCAGTGTGTTACAGTGATATGGGCAGTGCGTTGTGGTGATATGGCAGTGCGTTGCAGTGATGTGGCAGTGATATGGCAGTGCGTTGCGGTGATATGGGCAGTGTGTTCCAGTGATATGGACAGTGTGTTGCCGTGATATGGCAGTGTGTTACAGTGATATGGGCAGTGCGTTGTGGTGATATGGCAGTGCGTTGCAGTGATGTGGCAGTGTGTTGCAGTGATATGGCAGTGTGTTACAGTGATATGGACAGTGTGTTGCAGTGATATGGCAGTGTGTTACAGTGATATGGGCAGTGTGTTGTGGTGATATGGCAGTGATATGGCAGTGCGTTGCAGTGATATGGCAGTGCGTTGCGGTGATATGGGCAGTGTGTTCCAGTGATGTGGGCAGTGTTGCAGTGATATGGGTAGTGTTGCTGTGATATTGACAGTGTGTTGCAGTGACATGGACAGTGTGTTGCAGTGATATGGCAGTGCTTTGCAGTGATATGGGCAGTGTGTTGCAATGATATAGCAGTGTGTTGTAGTGATATGGGCAGTGTGTTGCAGTGATATAGCAGTATGTTGTAGTGATATGGGCAGTGTGTTGCAGTGATATAGACAGTATGTTGCAGTGATATGGGCAGTGTGTTGCAGTGATACGGACAGTGTGTTGCAGTGATATGGACAGTGTGTTGCAGTGATATGGACAGTGTGTTGCAGTGATATGGACAGTGTGTTGTAGTGATATGGACAGTGTGTTGCAGTGATATGGGCAGTGTGTTGCAGTGATACGGACAGTGTGTTGCAGTGATATGGACAGTATGTTGCAGTGATATGGACAGTGTGTTGCAGTGATATGGACAGTGTGTTGCAGTGATATGGACAGTGTGTTGTAGTGATATGGACAGTGTGTTGCAGTGATATGGGCAGTGTGTTGCAGTGATATGGACAGTGTGTTGCAGTGATATGGACAGTATGTTGCAGTGATATGGACAGTGTGTTGCAGTGATATGGACAGTGTGTTGCAGTGATATGGACAGTGTGTTGTAGTGATATGGGCAGTGTGTTGCAGTGATATGGGCAGTGTGTTGCAGTGATATAGACAGTGTGTTGCAGTGATATGGCAGTGTGTTGCGGTGATATGGACAGTGTGTTGCAGTGATATGGACTGTGTTGCAGTGATATGGCAGTGTGTTGTGGTGATATGGACAGTGTTGCAGTAAGGACTGTGCTGCAGTGATATGGAGTGTGTTGCAATGATATGGAGTGTGTTGCAGTGATATGGAGTGTGTTGCAGTGATATGGACACTTGCAGTGGTACGGAGAGTGTGTTGCAGTGATATGGACAGTGTGTTGCAGTGATATGGACAGTGTGTTGCAGTGAAATGACTGTGTTGCAGTGATACGGACAGTGTTGTGCAGTGTTAAAGACTGTGTTGTAGTATTATGGACAGTGTATTGTAGTGATAAGGACTGTGTTGCAGTAATTGGACAGTGTGTTGCAGTGACATGGACAGTGTATTGCAATGTAAGGACTGTTGCAATGATATGGATAGTGTGTTGCAGTGATGTGGACGGTGTGCCGCAGTGATGTGGACAGTGTTGCAGTGATACAGTGCTGCAGTGATATGGACAGTGTGTTGTAGTGATATGGACAGTGTGTTGCAGTGATATGGACAGTGTGTTAATGGACAGTGTGTTGCAGTGATATGGACAGTGTGTTGCAATGATATGGACGATTTTACGTTGATATGGACGGTATGTTGTGATGCAGTAATTATCAACAGTGTGTAGACACTGTGCTCCGGAAGATCCAGCAATCTCCCTACTGTACATATCACACACATTTACGTGTCATGTCATAGGCGCTGAGTTTCTTATGCACTGTCTGTACTGAATACATGTGAAGGATGTCTCCATCAATACTGGCGTATTGTATTACACGTCGTGGGATCTTGTGGAAGATATGTAATGACTGTTATAGCGACATTAAAATACGTGAACTCCTTAATGACCCTGCCTGGATCGATCTCGCGTTCTTTTGGACAGCGCTCACTACTCTGTCCATTCTACTGCGACCTCCATTTGTATCAGTCGAATGTAGTGAGTCGTAATTATAGATTTTACTCTTATCTCTGATATTATACACTTCTTTAAATCAGGACTTAATTCCATCGTGGCTTAGCAAATGAAAGTCTTGGTATTATGTAAAGCATCCACAATAACGCAATTGCACGGCCTGGAAGCTTTATTTATCTCGTGATCTAGCAAATGAGAGAGTCTGGGTGTTATTTAAATAATCCGTAATAACACTTTTTCACCGCGTGGGCCGGAGAATATACCAACTACAAGATGCAGTAATGACACCTGATTTATGACGTTGGTGTGAGGGAGAACTGGTGTACAGTATTTCTGACACATGATTGGCTCCCCCGGCACACATGAATTCCAGCTTTACACACACACACACACACACACACACACACACACACACACACACACACACACACACACACACACACACACACACACACACACACACACACACACACACACACACACACACACACACCTGCCATCACTTGTACAAATTAAGATGTCAACACATGACTAGACAAGGTACACAGACACAGAGAACACAACACACACCGCACCGCACTGCACCTGCACCTCACTGTACCTCACCGCACCTCACCGTACCACACCACACCACACAACAGTAAAACACTTTCCTAAACACTGTAGGTAGCGGTTGTCACGCAAGAAGGAAAGTGTCACAAAATAACCACGTAAGAATTACAATGCAAACGTAACCATAGACACATACCACCCAGACACTCATTTCCTCAGATTTTACAAGCAGTGTTGGTACAGTACATGAGGAGAAAAGGAAACTCTCTCTCTCTCTCTCTCTCTCTCTCTCTCTCTCTCTCTCTCTCTCTCTCTCTCTCTCTCTCTCTCTCTCTCTAAACATTACAGGTTTTATTGATGCAGGAGATGACGCACCACAAAGAATGGATAAGCAAGGATGAGTAGACTCACGGATGTATGGTATGGTACAACAGAATCGAATTAAGTAAAAAAAAAGAAAATGCACAAGAAGCACAAAATAAAGACAACTCAACATGTCACTAACAAACAATAATGGAATCTGACTCAACGAACACTAGAGAATAAAGATAGTTAAGGAAGTAAAATATGTAGGGTGTTCAGATGAGAAGGGAAAGTTCGGTGAATGGAGATGGGTGAGGGATGTATGACATGGTATAGCTGAGGGTGTATTATGAGGGATTTATGACATGACATAGGTAGGCGTGTATGCTGAGGGATGTATGACATGATATAGGTGAGCGTGTATGCTGAGGGATGTATGACATGATATAGGTGAGGGTGCATGCTGCAGAATGTATGACATGACATAGGTGAGGGTGTATGCTGAGGAATGTATGACATGATACAGGTGAGCGTGTATGACATGATATAGGTGAGCGTGTATGCTGAGGGATGTATGACATGATATAGGTGAGCGTGTATGCTGAGGGATGTATGACATGATACAGGTGAGGGTGTATGACATGACAGGTGAGAGGTGTGTGACATGATATAGGTGAGAGACGTGACTGGTGTGAGGTGTGTGACATGCTATAGGTGAGAGACATGACAGGTGTGAGGTGTGTGACATGATATAGGTGAGAGACATGACAGGTGTGAGGTGTGTGACATGATATAGGTGAGAGACATGACAGGTGAGAGGTGTGTGACATGATATAGGTGAGAGACATGACAGGTGAGAGGTGTGTGACATGATATAGGTGAGAGACATGACAGGTGAGAGGTGTGTGACATGATACAGGTGAGAGACATGACAGGTGAGAGGTGTGTGACATGATATAGGTGAGAGACTTGACAGGTGAGAGGTGTGTGACATGATATAGGTGAGAGACATGACAGGTGAGAGGTGTGTGACATGATATAGGTGAGAGACTTGACAGGTGAGAGGTGTGTGACATGATATAGGTGAGAGACTTGACAGGTGAGAGGTGTGTGACATGATATAGGTGAGAGACTTGACAGGTGAGAGGTGTGTGACATGATATAGGTGAGAGACATGACAGGTGAGAGGTGTGTGACATGATATAGGTGAGAGACTTGACAGGTGAGAGGTGTGTGACATGATATAGGTGAGAGACTTGACAGGTGAGAGGTGTGTGACATGATATAGGTGAGGGTGTATGACATGACAGGTGAGAGGTGTGTGACATGATATAGGTGAGAGATGTATAACAAATTGCCAATACTGGTAAGTATGCACGATGGCCTCCAGTGCCGCACATGTTGCTGTTAACGAGTGGCTTTTCCAATACCCACCGTCACCCAGGGCTTGTAATGTCCCTAATACCAAAGAATTGAAACGTGTCATGACTTTCACATTTGCGTTTTGATGATGCCTGTTAGGGATTGGAAAACGGTCGTGTGTGTGTGTGTGTGTGTGTGTGTGTGTGTGTGTGTGTGTGTGTGTGTGTGCGTATTTGAGTGTGTGCTTGTATTTGCGTAAGTATATTTTGTATTATGGTGTGTGCGTCGGTGTGTGCGTAAGGACTGCGTGTGTGCGTCCTTAAAGGTATATTATTTGGAGAGAGAAGAGGGGAGAGGAAGGGAGGGGGAGGGGGCTACTGTATGGTTGGGAAGGATGAGAGTACAGTGTGCAACAACGGTGAATGGGACAACAAGGTGGGATTTAAAGATGCCTTGGTCATCCATTGCTGCCACTCCCCCTGTCTAACCCTCCACCCAACCCTCACACCCAACCTTCTCCACCCCCCTCTGTAACCCTCCACCTAACCCTTACACCCAACCTTCTCTACCCCCCTCTCTAACCCTCCACCCAACCCTCACACCCATCCTTTTCCACCCCCCTCTCTAACCCTCCACCCAACCCTCTCTACCCCCCTGTCTAACCCTCCACCCAACCCTCTCCACCCCACCCACACACACAACCTTTGGTCATCCATTGCTGCCACTCCCCCTGTTAAAAACCCACCCTCTCCACCCCACCCTCACACCAAACCCTCTCCATCTCACCCTCACACCCAACCCGCTCCACCCCACCCTCACACCCAATCCTCTCACGCAACCCTCTTCACCCGACCCCCACGCCCAACCCTCTCCACCCAGCCCTTACACGCAACCATGTCCACCCCACCCGCAAACCCATCCGTGTACACCCCACCCGCAAACCCACCCCTCTGCACTTCATCCGCAAACCCACCCCTCTGCACTTCACCCACAAACCCACCCCTCTGCACCCCACCCGCAAACTCACTCCTCTGCACCCCACCCGCAAACCCACCCCTCCACAGTCCACCCGTAAGCCCACCCCTTAGCACCCCACCCGTAAGCCCACCCCTCTGCACCCCACCCGCAAACCCGTCCCTCTCAGCCCACCCGTAAACCCACCCCTTTGCACCGCATCCGCACACCAACCCCTGTTACCCCGCTATTACAACCAACCCCGTCCACTCCACTCTCATAGCCAATCCTCTCCACCCCACCATCACATCCAGATCTCTCCATCCCACCCTCACAGTCAGTCCTATCCACCTCGCCTTCACACCCAACACTCTCCACGCCACCTTCGCATCCTACCCTCTCCTCTCCACTTTACCTCCCCCACTTCTGCCTTATCTCTTCCAGCTTCACTACAACTTTACACTTCACGTCCACCCCTCCACCACACCTCACCAAACCTCTGTACATTACTTCCTCCTCTCATCCCCACCTCTGCCCCTAAAATCACCTCCCCATCTTATTATTATTATTTTTTTTTTATGTGACCGACTCTGGGCTTAGGCTTCACAGCCTGCTTTCAAGCCCCAGTAGTCTTCCTACGTACCGTACACCTCTACATGTCACCACCACTTCGGCGCTAACACCCACCGTCCATACTGAATACATGCTAGGGCTGTCTCATACAGGACTGGTGTATTGGTATTAGCGGGGGTATTTTTACAACATGTCGGCGGGTCTTCTGGTAAACGAGTAAAGTCAGCTTTTACCAAATTCAAATCCTACCCCACCGGGATTTGAATCCGGGTCCGTTAGGACTGCAGGCCAACTCTCTACCAACTGAGCTACCGCCCCCCTCATCTCAACCTTCTCACCCCATACCCAGCCCTTTCCACCACACATCACCATGCCTCTCTACCACGCTTTACCATGTCGCTTCACCCCAGCTCTCCACCACTGCACACCGTACCACTCCACCATGTTTCACTGTACTACATCTCCACAACGCTTCACTCTGCTACATCTCCACCACGCTTCACCATAATTTTCCACTTCGCCTCTCCACCATGCATCACTCTACATCTCCACCATGCTTCATACCTTTCCGGCTCACCTCTTCACACTTCTTCTCACGTTTCTCAACCACGATGCACCTTACCATTTCACCAGGCCCCACTTTATCGTTCAGCTCCGCTTCAAAATATATCTCCACATTTCACCATACCTTTACACCACGTTTCATCATACCTCTCCACCAAACTTCACCATACCTCCCCACGACACCTCTCCTCTTCACAGTCAACCCTCCACCTCACACTCGACCCTTCATCTTAACTCTTCACTTGTCATCTCCCACTTTTTATATTTTTACCCATTAGTCTGGGTGCTTGATGGAATATGTAATTAGGCCTTATTTTTTTAGGAGGGGGAAGGATTAGGGGGTAGATTATAGCTCCACGATTCTTCTTTTATTTATTTATTTTTGTCAATTCAAGTCTCTCGCCATCATCTGTCCTTTATAAAATTTACGTCTGTCGTTATGTTCTTTACTCCTGTAATGATATGGTCACCATATAGGGACACCATTGATATGCTGTACATAGTTTCTGTGCCACCACCTGCTTTCCACTTTCACAGTCACCATCTCATCCCCCATCCCCTGTTGCCCAGCTTCACCTCCTCCTCTAAATCTAATATACTGTAGCACTAGCCGTGTGTGTGTGTATGTGTGTGTGTGTGTTTTGGGCAGCCGAAACTGCACATTCAGATCGCACCAAAATTGGCACAAAACTCGCAAAAAATTCGCTGATGTGAAAAAGCTTGGTCCCATCACGATTGAAAAACTTTTACTATATTTAATGAGCGATCACATTTTGACCAAAAAACGCTGCTCCCGGAGCCCGTAATAGGATCTCCTTAGAATTTTTTGCCCCTAGCTATAACTAAAATATATTATAGCAGCACGAGAGCCCACCACAGGAGCAAGCGCGAGAGGCCCAAAGGGCCCACGAGCACTTGTCTAATATACTATAGCACTAGCCTTGTGTGTGTGTATGTGTGTGTATGTGTGTGTGTGTGTATGTGTGTGTATGTGTGTGTGTGTGTGTGTTTTGGGCAGCCGAATCTACACTTTCAAATCGCACCAAAATTGGCACAAAAATCGCAAAAAAATCGCTGATGTAAAAAAAAATTGGTCCCATCACGATTGAAAAACTTTTACTATACAGTATTTAATGAGCGATCACATTTCGACCAAAAAACGCTGCTCCCGGAGCCCGGCATAGGATCTCCGTAGAATTTTTTGCCCAGAGGTAGAACTAAAATAAACTGTAGCAGTGGCCGTGTGTCTGTGTGTGTACTATGGACTTGCATTCAGACAACTTGAGTTCCATTCCCGAAGCTGCAAATAACACTATCAATTGGTTAGCTGCAAAAAATCCAAGTGACAACGTTACACTAGAATAGCACATAAATGCGAGAGCCCAGAGTAAGTGCGAGGGGCCCGAAGGGCCCATGAGCGCTTATTAATCACTATAACCTTCATTACCCACCTCCTCCGTTTCTTTTTCATCTTTTTCATATTTCTCCAAAGTTCCTTCTCCCTTCCTACGTCGCTTTTTCCAATGCATTACATTATATTCTTCACTTCCATTTCTTCCTCCTTCCCCTCCCCTCCTCTCCTTTCGCCCTCCCACCTTTTTTCCTAATTTTTCCTTTCTTCTCCCTCTGTCCCCTTCTCTCCTTTTTCATTTTCCATCTCTTTCTTTTAGTTCTACTCTCTTTCCTTCCCCTTTTTAAGCCTTTTCTTGCCTGCTTTCCTTTGCTCTTCCCCCCTTCCCTCCCCTTCCTTCATTCATCCTGTCATTTTTTTCATTCATCCTCTCCGCTATTTGTCTTACCCTCTTCTTCCCTCCTTCTTTATTCCTGTATTTTACCTCCCTCTTTTTCTTTTATTTTCGTTTTTCCTTTCCCTCTCTGTTTCTTTATGCCCCTCATTTCCTAGTATTCTTTCTGTTTCTTCCTCTCTTCTCTCCCTTCCATTCCTCATCTGCTCTGTCCCCTGCATTCCTTTCATTTTCTTCTTTTCTCATTTTTTCCTTCTGTCCCTCTCCCACTCCTTCTTTCATATATCTATATTCTCTCTCAACCTTCTCCTGCGCGTCTTAGGCTACCTCTCCGTCCCTATTCCTTTATTCTCCTTTCATTCATTCCTCTCTCACCTTTTCTATTTCCTTTTCTTCCTTTTCTTTTCGTCCTCCTCCTGTTCGCTTCCCCCATCTACAAATCAAGGCCTCCCCTTCATTGTCGATCCCTTCACTTAATTTTCACATGTCTCCTCTGTTCTCTATCCTCCCCTCCTCTACCTTCCCGCCCCACCTCATGCATCTTCCTGATTTCCCTCACGGTCCTTTTAACGTCATATCTATCATTCTCCTTTGCGTACTTCCTCGTGCCTTGCCCTACCCTGTTTTGCCCTGCCATTCTTCCCGTTTTGCCCACTTTCTTCATTTTCCTGCTATGTCCTACCCTGCGCTACTCGACCCTCCCGTTTATGTCTATCTCTGCCCTGACCTACCCTGCCTTACCATGACTTAGCCCTACCTAACCCTGTCCTACCCTGCCTTGCCCTGTCTTGTCCTACCCTGCCTTGCCCTGCCCTGCCCTGCCCTACCTTGCCATACCATGCCATACCCTGCCATACCCTACCATGCCATCCTGGCATCTCTCTCTCCCTTTTTCTTCTATGTATAAATCTTGTTCCGCATTTCCTCTGCTCCTATTTCCGTCACATGCATCTCACTCCCCTCCCCGTCCCTCTTCATTTCCTCTTTCCTCCCTGCCGCCATTAATGAAGATTTCCTTTTCCCTCACTCCTCCCCTTCTCCCTCGCTTCATATTTTTTTCTTCTCTGTTTATTTTCTCTTACTTTTCTTTCCACCTTCTTATCCTTCTCTCCCTACCCTTTACTATCCCATCACTCTTTTCTCCTTTTCCCTCCCTTCCCTTTCCCCTCCTCTTGGCCATCCCCTTCTCCCACTCTCAGTCGCTTGCACCCTTCCAGCCGTGTCCCTTTACTACTCTCCTGTCCCTTCCCCATTCTTTCTCTGCCCTCACCATCTATCCCCTCTCCTTCACTGTTTCCTTCCCCAGTCACTCGTTTCCCTCTCCCCTCTCTCTCTCCCCACCTGAAGAGGGAAGGTCGCGCTAAGTTACCCAAAACGTGACCAGCCTTACCATTATGCAAATAGCCACCAGAGGGAGAGAAATCCCTGGTGTGAGTTGAAGGTAATGGTACAGCGTAGCGGTGTGATGTGTTGTGTACCTCCTGTACTGCCAGCAGGGGGGTGGATAGGGGTGAGGGAGGGAGGGAGGGAGGGAGGTGAAGAGAGGGTACCCTGAGTGGTGTGATGTGTTGTGCACCTCCTGTACTGCCAGCAGGGGGGTAGATAGGGGTGAGGGAGGGAGGGAGGTGAAGAGAGGGTACCCTGAGTGGTGTGATGTGTTGTGTACCTCCTGTACCGCCAGCAGGGGGGTGGATAGGGGTGAGGGAGGGAGGGAGGTGAAGAGAGGGTACCCTGAGTGGAAATGTTAAGAGAAAAAGAGGAAAGTTGTTCAGGAAGACATACAGGAGGACGGGAGGAAAGAGTGGTAAAGGTGTGAGTGTAAGTCAAGGAATGGGAGGAGGGGAATAGGGAAATGACTAGATATGGAGGAGGACGTAGAGGACGAACGATTTATAAATATATATACTCGAACATACACACATACATACATATACAATACATATTGTGTATTATATATCCATATTGTATATTATATATACATATTGTTTATTATTTATAATAAAAATTGTGTGTGTGTGTGTGTGTGTGTGTGTGTGTGTGTGTGTGTGTGTGTGTGTGTGTGTGTGTGTGTGTGTGAACTCGTAGACTATATTAAAATAATTATTGCCGATGTGTATGAACTGCACAGAACACGGGGTAAATGTTGCTTTGGAAACACGAATGGATGAACACGTAACAGAGTTTGGATACCAGGGATCTTCAGGCTTCACTGCAAATACATACTTTATTGTGGCTGCTTCTGAATTACATTAGTATGGTTGCCGTCAGTCGATTATATTTACCTGATGGAGAACAAGGTGGAGAGGTAGGGTGCTGGGGTGAAGTGTATGAGATGGAGATATTTGGAAGAAGAAAAAGGGAAGGAAGACCGAGAGTGAGGTAAAGAGATAAGGTGCAAGATTGGATTATATGAGAGTGGACTGGTTGGAAGATTACGGAGAGGAACATCGTAACAAGGGGTAGAGAGATGAGGTGAAAGAGTAGGCCTATGTAAGGGAAGTTGGTGTGTGTCATGGGAAGAGGAGGAGGTTACTGAGTAGGGAGAGAAATGCCTGGAGGTTAGTTTGTCGAAGCCACCACTCACAGGATGGTGGTCAGATAAAAGACAGACAGGTACTTATGGGAGGGAGAGTGGTTGGGAGGAAGGGGGGGTGAGGAAGGGGAGCAAAGAGAAGGAAGGGAGAGAAGGAAAGGAATGAGATTGAAAGTATTTAGGGATGGAGAGTCTGGGTAAAGAAGATCAGAGGGATGGAGAAGAGGGAACGAGAAAGATGAGAGAGGAGGAGGAGGAGGGAAGATTGAGGGAAAGGAAAAGTATGGTGCAGGGTTTGAGTAGAGAGGAGAGTGAGAAAAAGCTGAAGGCCGGAAAAGGGGAGAGATGAGAGTAGAGCAAGTGGAAAGAAAGAAAGAGAGGGGAGGAGTGTGTACGATAACAAGGGAAAAGGTACATAGGGGAAAGGGTGAAGGTTGCAATGGAGAAGGAAAAATAAAGAAAGGAGAAGAGGAGATGGTGAAGAAGGAAAAGAAAGTGGAAGAAGAGTGAAAAGAAGGCTGATAGGGAGAGGCAGGGTCATGAAGGCTCTGAGTAGAGAGAAATGGGAACAGAAAATACGGAGAAAAGTAAAAAGGCATCTGAGAAAAGTTAAGAGAGAAAGAGAGAGAAAAGTGGGCTAACGAGGGAGGGATAAAGAGGAACAGGGAATACCAGCAGGGAAGCGAAAGGAAAACAGAGCAATGAGAAGGAGAAGAGGGAAGGAGAAAAGTGGCACAGAAGTGGAGAGGGGGAGAAGATATGGAAGGAATGACTGGAGAGAGGAAAGAGAAAGAAAAACACCAAGGAAACATAAATAGAGGAGATAAGAAAAATAATAAAGCATTCGGGAGCCGAATACTAATCACTCACCAAAATATGTTGTTGGCTAAGACACAAGCTGCCTACAAATCAAATATGAAGAAATTTAGTAATACTACGGAATTCAGTGACCGCGTTTCACAAAAAGACAATCTATTAAAAAGTACCTGTATATATATATATATGGTGGCTGGCATTCGGTTGTCCTTCATCAGATCCTCACCAAAAATCATAAGCTTTCTGCACTTCCACATAGTTTTGGTTTCCTCGAGGTTTGGTGATGATTCGTCTACAACTGTTAGAGATAGTTTGGCAACAGATACATACAAACGCAGACACAACAACAAAAACTATATTGCCTCGCCTTGCTAAAGGCGGGCGATGAAAATTTATGGCGGCTGGCATTCAGTCATCTTTAATCAAATCCTCACCAAAAGTATTAGACTTCTGCACATCCACATAGTTACGCTTTCCTGAAGATTTTGGGAAGATTCGTCCACATTTTATGAAGATAATTTGCCAATACACACACACACACACACACACACACACACACACACACACACAAACTGTATTGTCTGGCCTGCTATAAGCAGGCAATAATACTAAATAAGGGTGAAGTGTCAGTAAGAACACCAGATAGACATGACCTTAGAGGAAAATATAAAGGAGTGAATCAAGGTAACAGGCAACTGCAGAAGAACGTAAGAGTGGGAGTAGGTGGGTAGCCTGGCCTTGTGTCTGTACATACCCAAACGGTGGTGTGGCATTGGCTGGTACCAGGATTTAATTATTATTATTATTATTATTATTATTATTATTATTGTGTAGTTTCAGAGGCTTTGCACTATGACTGATTATTTGACCCTTTTCACTGGACACTGTTCATAGTCCTCCTAATGTTGTGTTTTCTCATTCCTGGACCGGAATCCCATCCATCCTAATGTTATAGTGGGAGGTAGGCTGATGATGATGATGATGATGTGATCGTTGGTGTTAGTTTTACCTACCTTTATGTTTTGTATTTCTTCTGTTTATGTGTTACCAACTTCATTACTATAGTTGGATGATGATGATGATGATTCTCAGTTCGGTATAAATGATTCTGATTCTGATTCTGATGATGGTTGCGGCAGTTGTGTACGGTATATTTTCAGTACACTACGGTATACTGTTCCAAATTGGGTATTATATTACTCGTTATGCTGGACTCCATTCCAGCTATCTCATTACTGTAAGGAACGCAGATTAAAGTGTATGGTAATACCCTTCCTGCCTAATAAATTTCTTGTTTCTGCGTCTCTGCCCAACTTCTCTCCCTCCTTTCATTCGTTACATCTTCCCTCCTCACCTGCAGTCTTTCCCTTGTTCTCCCCTACCATCATCCTCTCTTCCTCCTCTCCTCCCCATCCTTTACTCTTGTTTTCTCCCTTCCTCTCCCCTTTCCTTACCTTCTCTTTCCCCTTGTATCCTTCCATCATCCTATCCTTCCTCTTAAATTTCTTCTTCCCTTAACCTCTCGTCCCTCTCTCCCACCTTCCTCCACCTTGTTCTTCCCATCTCATACCTTCTCCTCCCCTTTCTTCCTATCCTTTACCTTTTCTTCCCAATTCCCCAGTTCCTTACCATCTCCTCTTCCTCCTCCCCATCTCTCACCCTCTTCTCCCCAACCCTTATCCTCTTTTTACCCTTCTCCCTTTTCATACTCTGCTTTTCCCCTTCCCTCACTGTTTGCCTTTCCGTCCTGCACCTCTCATTACCACCTTCCTCTACCCTCATTTGTTTCTCAGTATTTCCTGTTTATTATTCTTCTCCACCCATTTCCTGTACACACACACACACACACACACACACACACACACACACACACACACACACACACAGCACTGAACACGTATATATCAACTTCACCGACATTCTTTCACTGTGCTGTACACTCCAAGTTACCCTGTCAAGTGCAATATATGGTTCCTACGTTGAAAGCGAATGCAATTAGCAGAAGTCAATCAAAGCTGGTCTTGTTACTGAAGAGGGCTGACTGAGATTGATCAGCCGCTTTAGAACAAAAAACTTTCGTGGTCTGCAAATGACCGTTTGACGGCAGCAAGAATATCAAAAGAACAAACGTCATGGCACTGAAAGCATTAACCCCTTCACCACATTGACTTAATTTTTACTTCTTTTTTTTTCCAGACGATTTTTAGCTTTGGAGAGCATCCCAGTAGAGAAGGATTCATGAAGGTTGCATCTGTTCTCTCCAGTTCTAAGTCTCTCCTGAGCTGAATAAACCGTCTGGGGGAAGCAGGAATAACTCTTCATAAAGAGTCCTTGTACTGTTATGTGAGTCAGTTTTCAGACACATGAGGCATCAGTGGACAGCTGCACGGATATTAATATAAAGTAATGGTAATGTGGCTCCTAAAAGTTTGTGACTGTGAATGTGGGTTAATACAGGCGCCACCCGTTTCTGAACAACGAGTCTCGGACAACATGACAACGCACACACGAACACTTTTGCCTTGCGTGCGTGGTTACTTGACATACACAGACCTGCTGTTTAGAAAGTGGTGTGAGTGAGATTCGCCTGTATGTCATACTGACCTGTATCAACATATATGAGTGACAGTTCCCAGTTGTTAAAAGGAACATAATGGGTTGACTTTAAAGTACATGCAGCATTCCATAGTGAAAACATTATGAACTATTGAGAGACAGAGAGAACAGCCCGTGCTTACCTTACATACTTTATCGTCCCACTTGATGGCACAAACAGGATACAGCCATTCTGTCAGTCTCAGTCTGATTGTACACTTGCCTGACCCTCCCCCGGTGGTCAGGTGTGCTAGTTGTTTACACAGCCACGAAATATGTCCAGTCCACCGTCAAGGCTCAGGAGGAAGGGATTTCACCAGCTAAGAATTTTGATAGTGCCTGTGTTCAGTCATTTTCTAGTACACACCACATATTTTGCCATATATACAATATGTTCAATGAACGTATGCCAGATATAACGAGGCAACTGTTGCTTTAAATTTAAATGATAAATGGGGTCCAGCTGAAAACCTTTAGGAAGCGACAGTTATTGATACCCTTCTGAACGAATTATGAGCGCGACATTTTTCGCTGTAAGGTCGTCGGTGAGATGGTTAGTTTTTGATCAGTTTTCAGAGATAATGGCACATCAACATGGGATCAGTTTTTGACGGCTACAAGTATGCAGTTATTGATTTGATAATGGGGAAAAAGATCTCCCTCATCATTCGTCCATGAGGTCTTTAGTAATTGCAACCCATAACAAGTAAATGTTAATTCATGCTGATAGAATACGAGTATATGGAGTAACTTGTAATAGTACACAAACTGTTGATTGATTCCTGGCACAGCTGCCACTTCGTATTTCATTTTCATTCAGTAAAGATTGCAGTTTCCGTCTTTTCATTTCTCGTCCCCTTCACCCATCTGGCCACACGACGTTTTTTGTAACTGCTTTGTGTCCAGCGGAATCCTTTTAGGCCTTATGAAATATTTCCTGGACTATATCATTTTTCTTTCCATCCCCTGCGTCTTGATTTTATCCTTGTTGGCAAGACTTTCATACATCACAAACTTTTATATTTTTTCATGTTGGTTGACCATTAGGTTAGGGTATTTATTCTTTTATGTTCATGTCAACTTTGGAAGCTCTTTCATAATACAGGGGTAGTTGGAGGCTATGTACAACCCTTGAAGTTCGAGAAGTTTCTAAGCAATATGGAATCATCGGCAGAAAGCAAGAATATACCGGTAGTGTAAATGACGTCCTCAGGCTGGAGAGATTAACATTTGCTCTCCGTAGACCTTTGTATTGGTGGATTGGCTATATCATCATGTACAGTATTTTTCTCACGTATTTTTCAGTCATCGTCCACAGGCTGCTTAACTATATGATAATAAACCTTTACTGTCAGCCCTGGATTTTTTTTTTTTTTTTTGTCATAAATACACTGTCGTAATTCACTCCATTGCGTCTTTTTTACCATGTTAATAAATTTGTTTCTGTACATTCATTTTGATAGTTTTATTTGGTTGCATATATCTTTACCCTACTCGCAGTTTTGAATAAATTTTCTTTAGTTGTTACTTGTACTTTCTCCCATTCATTCTTCATATCCTTTGACATTCATATTTAATATTCGTCATTGTCAGCTTCATTATTCAATGTGTTACCATTATTTTTTATCGCTGCCAGCATTTCTACGGTATATTACAGTTAGCTGCTGTCATGTATATTTTCTCTTTTGCCGTGTTACACACACCCATATTAGTTACTCTTTAGGTTGATTTTTTCTTTGTACTTTGTTATTCGGTATGTTTCCCATTTAATTTATCCCCACCTACGCCCTTCTCTACTTCCTATAGGGTTCGTTCATGCATTTTTTTTTCTTTTTGATAATCCATGTTTTTTCCCATAATTCGTTCATATCTTCTTTCTTTTTATTTCCACCTCGCTCCTGGTCCCTTTTACTGTTGTTAGTATTTTTTAGCAGACAGTGGGCATGGCATGTGTGACTGACGTGACGCCATCTGTTGGCATGTGGCTGAGCCACTTATCCTTAGAGACGAGAACCCAGTCCACAATTTAATTTAAGGTAGACATAAAGAATAAAAATACAGTAATTGTGTAGACCAGCTGGCCTCCTCCGTCATCGTTATCCAGGCCCCAAGGAATCATCATCATCACAGAATAGCTCCTGCAAGATATGACTCTCGTAAGTGTGAATTTTTATGTCACTCATTGACGTTTTCGTCTTTTTAGCAGTTAACAGTTGTTTCTGAAGCATTACTCGTTGAAGATCAGCGTGTGACGTTGATTACAATTTACACAAATTTACAGTCTGGAATAGGAATACCTATACCAACTCTCAGCATGAACATTTTTTTTTTTTTTTTCCCAAAATGGGATGAAAATGGAGGCAGTGATATCGAGGTATTATTTTAAACCCTTTCATCTAATATACTGTAGAATTAGCCGTGTGTGTGTGTGTGTGTGTGTGTGTGTGTGTGTGTGTGTATTTTGGGCAGCCGAAACTACACATTCAAGTCGCACCAAAATTGGCAAAAAAATCGCAAAAAAATCGCCGATGTGAAAAAACTTGGTCCCATCACGATTGAAAAACTTTTACTATATTTATTGAGCGATCACATTTTAACCAAAAAAGTCGCTCCCGTCATGGGATCTCCGTAGAATTTTTTTGCCCATAGGTACAACAACAAAAAATATATGCTCCGCAGGAGCAAGTGCGAGGGGCCCGAAGGGTCCACGAGCACTTGTAATGCCTATATACAGTAGAGGAAGAAAAGTCCCAACACACACACACACACACACACACACACACACGCACGCACGCACGCACGCACGCACGCACGCACGCGCGCGCGTACGTTTCTCCAAATACAAAGAAAGACAGACAAGCAGAAATTTATTGTGCCCTAAAATGTCAACATAAATCTCAGTAAGTGTCTGGGTAAAAAAGTGTAAAAGGAAGGACAGACTACAGAACCATTCCACAGGGTTAACCTGCTGAGTGTAAGGTTATAATTAGAGTCAACCCGCTGTGTGGATGATTGCTTGTAAAAATAGCCCGGCCATCATTTGAAACGTACGCCGAAAAATAAATGTTAGGGTGTGTAAATCTGCAACCCCTATTGTTGCACCACGTTAGGTAAATCTTTGATGTAAATTGAGTTGTGTGAAATAGAAATAGTGGACATAAAGCACGAACACGGTGAGAGCACAGGTGGAATGTGAATGTGAAAAAAAAACTAAGTTGGGATGATATTAAATGTTATCAGGTATTTGAAAAGAGGAAACCCGATACAGTAGATACTGTCACATAAATATTTTGAAGTATAAGAGCTCTTTGTGTCTGTTTTTTTTTTTTTTTATGTTTTGTTTTATAATGTTACACTGTACTTCTCATCTGTACAGCACAGTAGAAAAAACGAGCGCCTATGACTGAGAAAGAAGACGAGTTGATGTTGGGAGTCTTGGGAAAATTACACTGTGGGTGAAGCATGGGGATGTGGACAAACGAAGAAGGACAGAAAAGAACTTCCCTGAATAAAGAAGTGAACAGTGAATAACAATATACAGTATGAAAAGTCAGAGAGTGTGAGCGAAGCCTAAAAGAATACAGAGCAATGGGAATATTGATGTTGAGGTGCCGGTAAGGAAAACAGGGAACCATATTTACCCTCACCAACAAGGTTCGACAGGTTACCAGTATGTATTCACCCGTGTCTGTCTGTGTGTGTACAAGATATCTTTAAAAAAAAAAAATGTTATCGGATTATAAAGAAATATGGTGAATAGGTGGGCAGTAGCTGAAGGAAAAGTTGATTAGATTTAATGATGGATCCGAGTCCGGATGCAAGATACCATAAATTTTATTGTTCTTGGCGGTGATATGCGATTTCTAAAATTATGTAAATGTATTGGTATTGGAGGAGTGGTTCCTAGTCAGTAATGAAGTGAAGAGAGGGAAGCAGAAAAACTGAGAAAGAAAATGAAAGAGTAGGGTAATCATGAGAAAATAGAAGATGAACCAGTTTACACAGTGACTTGGATGTGTAGCAACAGTTAATATGCAGGTAACCCTTAACAGTCAAGACAATACTAAATAAGATGTGAACCAAGAGGAATACTTCCCCCCCCCACACACACAAAACAAAACAAAACAAAAATATAGGATATGAGCGAAACAAAAGACAGTAAGAGTAAAAGAAAAGCATTCGGGAGGCGAATGCTAATCGCCCTCCGGAATATGTTGTTTGCCAAGTCCAAGATGTAGGTCATACCTTGATGCCCTAAAGGTTTCATGTTGATAGCTCAAGTCGTTCATGAGATATAATGGTGCTAAAGGGCGATAAAAACTAGTTGATCTTTGGCAGCCATTTTGGCGACCTTGACCCTGACCTCAAGCGCCCATTTTTAAACTCTGCAAAGATTTTGGGCATATCATGATACCCTGAACGTTTCATGTTGATAGCTCAAGCCGTTTATGAGATATAATGGAAACACACACACACACACACACACACACACACACACACACACACACACACACACACACACAGAGGCAAAAACATTATCGCTCCGCCTTCTAAAGGAGGACGATGATGTAAGTATTGATACAGGGAAGGAAGGAGAGAACTGAATCCATGATTGTGAAGAAACGAACAGAAACCGGTATCCTGTAGTAAAATAAGGAAGAGAGAGAGAGAGAGAGGAAAGTAAAGAAATCGTGAATCAGACATGCTGGTAGGGATAGAAAACAAAACCATTCATAAGAAAGGGAGTGAACAGAAGAGAAACTAATGTGTGAAGACAAATGGATAAAATTGATGATATGACGTAAAGAAAAAAAATACTCAGATGCGGATTTCTTCTTACAGGATATAAAAAGAATACGAAATATGAGGCATTAGAACAGAGCTAATAAGCATAAGGAATAAGACAGAAAATAGTGCTTGTTTTCACTGCCATTACATAATTTGTGTTTTTGTCTTAATGTCTCCAGACATTAATAACTGAAACAAAATGGAGAGGAGAAAGTGTGAGAGAATGGGAGTATGGATGGGGTATATGTGCAGGAGTAGGTGAGAATGAGAGGGCAAAGGAAGGAGTATGTATAGTTGTGAGTAAAAGATGGAAGAGGAGCATAAGACAGTATGGATCAGTTGGGTCAAGGATTGTGTGGGTAAAGTTGAAAGTTGGAATACAAATGTGGGCGATTGTGTGTGTGTATGCACCAACGCAAGATCGTGCTAGAAGAGTGAGAGAAGAGTTCTGGACAAATGTAGAAGTGTGCATGGAAAAGTTTGGAAGGAATGAGAGAGTGTTTCTGATTGGTGATATGAATGGTAAAGTTGGGAATGTGAAGGTGGATGGAATAGTTGGTGAGTGGGGTGTGCCTGCTGAGATAGATGAGAATGGGAGTGCATTAGTGGACATTTGTGCTGGGAGGGGGTTGGTGATAGCCAATACCCTCTTCAGGCATAAAATGATCCACAGGTATACATGGCGAGTGATGAGAAGGGTGGGTGGTGAACTGAATGAAAGGAAGGCAATGATTGATTATGTGTGTGTGGATGAAAGGATGCGAAGATGTGTAAAGGATGCAAGAGTGTATAGAGGTTGGGGGAGTGGACTTTCTGACCACTACTTGGTGGTGCCCAGAATTAGAATGCAAGTAAGATGGAGGAATAGAAGAAGGGAAAGACGAGAGGAAGGAGTAGTTGCAAGGAGAGGGGAAAGGTTACAAGAGGATGAGAAAAGGCAGAGTACAAGAGAGAAGTGGAGGAACGATTGGGCAAATATGAATTAGAGCAGATGGGAGACGTGGAAGGTGTGCGTAAGATATTTACAGAAGAAACATGTGCAGCATGTGATGTGGTGTGTGGAAGGAAGAGAAGACGGAGGAGGGTGCAAGGAACAGCGTGGTGGACTGAAGAGGTGAAACAGGCTGTGGCACAAAAGAAGAAAGCATACAATGAATGGATGAGAAGCAGGGGCGTGGAAGAAGTTGAGAGGCGGAAGAGAGAGTTATATGTGGAAAGAAAGAGAGAGGTGAAAAGATTAGTAAGAGAGAGTAAGAAGAGAGTGGATGAGGAATTTGGAAGGAATTTGAGTGTAAAGTGGAGGGACTGTAAGATAATGTTCTGGAGAGAGGTGAAAAGAGTAAGACAGGGTGGAAGTGAAGTTAGCAGAGGAGTGAAAGATAAAAATGGTAGATTACTAGTGGAGAAGGGAGAAAAAGTGAGCAGATGGAGAGAACACTTTAAGGAATTGTTGAACGTAGGGGATGGAAGAAATGCGAGTATAAGTGGCTGGGGAATGGCTGGGAGAAGGAGGGAGGTGAGAAGGCAGGAAGAAATCAGTAGGATAGAAGTTGTGGAAGCAACGAAGAAAGTTAAATCGGGGAAAGCACCAGGAATTAATGGAGTGTGTGGTGAAATGATGAAGCATGGGGGAGAGATAGTAGTAGAATGGATGTGGAAGATGTGCAGATTGGCCTGGGAGGAAGGTAGAGTCCCGGAGGATTGGAAGTCAGGTATAATTATTCCCTTGTACAAAGGAAAAGGGGAAAAAGAAGTATAATTATTCCCTTGTACAAAGGAAAAGGGGAAAAAGAAGTATAATTATTCCCTTGTACAAAGGAAAAGGGGAAAAAGAAGTATAATTATTCCCTTGTACAAAGGAAAAGGGGAAAAAGAAGTGTGTGGTAATCATAGGGGCATTTGTCTTCTTAGTATAATAGGAAAAGTGTATGGTAGGATACTTATAGACAGAGTTAGAGAAAGAACAGAGATATTAGTTGGAGAAGAACAGGGAGGCTTTAGGAAGGGAAGAGGTTGTGTAGATCAGATATTCATTCTTAGATCTTTAGTGGAAAAGTTTCTAGAGAAGAGAAAGAAGTTGTATGTGGCTTTCATGGATTTGGAGAATGCATATAACAGGGTGGATAGACAAGGATTGTGGAAAGTGTTAAGAATATATGAAGTAGATGGGAAGTTGTTGAATGCTGTGAAGAGTATGTACGATGGTGCGAAGGCTGAAGTCGTGTGGATGGTGAACTATGTGAATTTTTCTCTTTGAAAGTTGGTTTGAAACAGGGATGTGTCATGTCTCCATGGTTGTTCAATCTGTACATGGATGGGGTAATAAAAGAGGTACAAGGTAGAGTAGTGGATGTTGGAGTGGCCCTGGTGAGAGAGGATAGTGTTTGGAAACTCCCTGTACTGTTGTTTGCAGATGATACTGTGTTGTTGAGTGAAGACGAAGGGGAGCTGCAAGGCTTGGTGGATGAGTTTGAGAAAGTGTGTAAGAAACAGAATCTAAAGATGAATGTAGGGAAGAGTAAAGTGATGGTCTTTGAGAGAGGTGAAGTTTGTGAATGTACAGCGAGGTTGGATGGTGAGGAATTGGAAAATGTGAGTACGTTTAAGTACTTGGGTAGTGTGAGTAAGGATGGAGGTTTGGAGGGTGAAGTGCTTGAAAGGGTACAGCAGGGAAGAAAGGTTGCTGGTTCCTTGAAAGCAGTGATAAGAAACAGGGAAGTGAGCATGGAAGTGAAAAAGTTACTACATGACAGTATTGTGATACCAACTCTAACGTACGGAAGTGAAGCTTGGACATTGTTGGAAGGACACAAGTCAAGAGTGAGAGCAGTGGAAATGAGTTATTTAAGAGGAGCCTGTGGAGTCACGTGGAGAGACAGGCTGACGAATGAGGATGTAAAGGAGCGTTGTGGTGTTGATGTGGATATGATAGGAAGCATTATGAGGAACACACTGAGGTGGTTTGGCGATGTGGAGAGGATGGAGGGTGAAAGACTGACGAAGAGAGTGTATGTGAGTGAGGTGGAGGGGGGAAGAGGGAGGGGGAGGCCGAGGATGAGATGGAGGGATGGGGTGGAGAGGTATATGAGAGAGGGGTGTGTGAGTTGGGAGCAGGGCAGTGAAATGGCGGGGGACAGGGCGACTTGGAGGCGATTTGTTTGTGGCCACCCCAAACGGGATTGAGGCGTCTGGCAATAGATAGATAGATAGATAGTCTCCAGACAGTTTTCTTTTTTTTTTAATTATTATTTTTTTTTTAATGTGCTTGACTCTGGGCATAGGCTTCACAGACTGCTTCCAAGGCCCCGTAGTCCTCCTACATATCATACGCATCTACATGTCACCACGTCGGCGCCAACACCCACCGTCCATGTTGAATACATGCTAGGGCTATCTCATACAGGACTGGTGTATTGGTATTAGCTGGGGTATTTTTACATGTTGGCGGGTCTTCTGGTAGATCGGTAAAGTCTCCTTTACATGAAATTCAAATCCTTAAACTGTTCCCTGCCCCAGCGGGGATTTGAACCTGGATCCAGTAGGACCACAGGCCACCTCTCTACCGATTGAGCCACCGCCTCCCCTCCTTAGGAGCTTGTGTTTTTATCGCATAAGGGTTGAAATGTACATATAAGTTTGAACGAGATATTTGGAAGGAATTTTGAATCATATCTTGCTGACAAATATCCATCTATCTATATTGCTTGACGCCTTAATCCCGTAAGGGATGGCCACAAACAAATCGCCTCCATGTCGCCCTGTCCCCCGCCATTTCACTGCCCTGCTCCCAGCTCACACACCCCTCTCTCATATACCTCTGCACTCCATCTCCCCATCTCATCCAAGTGTGGCCTCCCCCTCCTTCTTCCCTCCTCCACCTCACTCACATACACTCTCCTCGTCAGTCCCTCGTTCTCCATCCTCTCCACATAGCCAAACCACATCAATGTGTTCTCCTAACGCTTCCTATCACACCCATATCCACACAACAACGTTTCTTCACTTCCTCATTTGTCAGTCTGTCTCTGCATGTGACTTCACAAGCTCCTTTCAAATAACTCATTTCCACTGCTGTCACTCCTGATTTCTCTCCCTCCAACAAGGTCCAAGCTTCACTCCCATACGTTAGAGCTGGTATTATAACACTGTCATGTAGTAACTTTTTCACTTCCATGCTTACTTCCCTGTTTCTTATACTGCTTTCAAGGAACGAGTACCCTTTCTTCCTTGCTGTACCATGTCAGGCACTTCACCTTCTAAACTTCCATCCTTACTCATCCCACTACCCAAGTACTTAAACGCACTCACATTTTCCATTTCCTCCTCATCCAACCTCACTGTACAGTACATTCACTGACTTTACTTCTCTCGAAGACCCTACATTCACCTTTAGATTCCGTTTCTTACACGCACTCCCAAACTCGTCAAAAGCAAAGTGAAATATGAAATTCACAGGAAGAAAATCATCAAACATCATGGAGGCACAAGGTGTAGAAATAAAAGTAACACTGTGAAGAAGGATATTTTTGTAAGACCAAACACGATCGCTTCTCAAACAACTCATTTGTGAAAAAACTGGTGTGACCAGATGGGCGAAGGGTGAAGGGAATAAAAAGAAGGAAACAACAGTATTTACTGACTGAAAATGAAATACGAAAACCAAGAGGCATCGTGGAGAGAACACAGGTAACTTTATGATGAGTTTATGTACCATCAGAAGTTATTCACCAGATACTGTACAGTATGGCTACCGAGGAATATGTAAAAAATATCCTCATGTAAACCATAATGAAAATATGTTCTACGTCTTTCACCTTGAGAAGTCATTGATAAACTAAAAACCTTCATTTGGCGGTAACAAGAGTGTAACTATAATGCCCACTTGGTGGTGGCCAACTGCCATCTTGGGACAGACTTCTTTTTACTCTAGTGACCCACACCTTTAACTCATATCCTTCATATTTATACTTTACTCAAGATATGGTCAGTATTTACCATCTTGGGACAGACTTCTTTTTACTTCATTGACCTAAACCTCAGATGCATAACCTACATATTTAAACTTTCCCAGGATATGGTCAGTAGCCACCAAACTGCATTATATCTGCCTTTCCAGACACACCACCACCACCACCACCATCACCATCACCATCCCTCCATTACATCTCCCGGGGCAGAGTTACCACCTAGTAAAACGGCTTCACAAATCACCGGTGGAATCTAAATTGGAAAATCAATTCCTCGCATCTCACTCTCCCTCCCCTTAAATCTTCTAACCCATTGGCTGCCGTTAAAGCCAATATAGCATTTGATAAAATACACAGCTCTCAGTTTGTGGCCAAAGCGAATCCGGATAGGAATTGTACCGGGATGGTAGTACATTGGTCACGTCTGTATGTATGTATGTATGTTGGGTCATTATCTCTTGAAAGCATTATCTACATTTTTTTTTTTTTATTGTGATCCATTTCACAGGACATGGTGCCGATAGTTCTCCCACTTTCTTATTTTCTCCTTCTTTGTTTCTAGGTCCTATCTCACTCCATCCTTAAGTGGAAGAAAGTCATGATGATGATGATGATGATGATGATGATGATTATCTGTTGACCACATATCGATGAATTCGAATATGAAGGTCAGAGGTCAAAGTCAGTGGATTGCAAAGAAACAGGGTCTGTGCAGCTAGAGGGCAATTGACTCCCGTTTCGGAAATATTTTAGCAAATTTTATCCTTATGACGGCTTCAGGTTATTAGGAATCTCTCGTATGAATGGGTCACAAGTGATCATCATTATCCCTTTCAGTATCACATTTTTTTTTTTTTTTTTGGGGGGGGTGTTATTATTTATATTTCAGCCACCACTTTTGGATTTTATTAATCTTAGTGGGACCTGTAGTAATGACGGAGTGAGATATAATTCCCTTACCTGCCCGCCCGTGTACAATGACTCTTTAAATTGTATTTTTGTTTCATCCAGACGAATGTATTCAGCTAAGAAAGTGGCATCACTCATATTAATTTTGCCACCGTCAAGTTGGCTCCGTACTTTTGTACCTCTGTTGTTCATTCTCTGTTCTTGATGCCTTCTGACAAAGCACATCTTGTTCACTGTGTATGCTGTTGACTCTGTGTTGTTCGTACCTCCTGACCATTTTATTTAGTTTCTCCTTTAGTCCGGAAGTTGTGTTTTTTTGTTCATAATGTCTTCATGTTAGGTATGCCATCACTCTTCCCCACAGAATCTCCTGTTTTATTGAATCAGTCTCATTGGCACTATTCTTTGTGCCTCGCACGCAGCTTAAATCGTCTTTAGATCCTTGTGCCCTTTGTGTTGCCTCTCTCCTTCTCTCCTCTCTTTCGTGCATCTCCTCCTTTCCTTCCCATTTTTCCTTCTCTGACTCCTTTTCTCTCCTCGTCCTCCCTTTTTCCTTCCTTCAGTGTGTGGTAATCATAGGGGCATTTGGCTTCTTAGTATAATAGGAAAAGTGTATGGTAGGATATTTATTGACAGAGCTAGAGAAAGAACAGAGGAATTAGTTGGAGAAGAAGAGGGAAGTGGTTCTGTAGATCAGATATTCATTCTTAGATCTTTAGTGGAAAAGTTTCTAGAGAAAGGAAAGAAGTTGTATGCGGCTTTCATGGATTTGGAGAAAGCATATGACAGGGTGGATAGACAAGGATTATGGAAAGTATTAAGAATATATGGAGTAGATGGAAAGTTGTTGAATGCTGTGAAGAGTATGTATGATGGTGCTAAGGCTGCAGTGCGTGTGGATGGTGAACTAAGTGAATTTTTCTCTTTGAAGGTTGCGTTGAAACAGGGATGTGTCATGTCTCCATGGTTGTTCAATCTGTTCATGGATGGGGTAATAAAAGAGGTACAAGGTAGGGTAGTGGATGTTGGAGTGGCCTTGGTGAGAGAGGATAGTGTTTGGAAAGTCCCTGTACTGTTGTTTGCAGATGATACTGTGTTGTTGAGTGAAGACGAAGGAGAGCTGCAAGGCTTGGTGGATGAGTTTGGGAAAGTGTGCAAGAAACGGAATCTAAAGGTGAATGTAGGGAAGAGTAAAGTGATGGTCTTTGAGAGAGGTGAAGTCAGTGAATGTACAGCGAGGTTGGATGGTGAGGAATTGGAAAATGTGAGTACGTTTAAGTACTTGGGTAGTGTGATGAGTAAGGATGGAGGTCTGGAGGGTGAAGTGCTTGAAAGGGTACAGCAGGGAAGAAAGGTTGCTGGTTCCTTGAAAGTAGTGATAAGAAACAGGGAAGTGAGCATGGAAGTGAAAAAGTTACTACATAACAGTATTGTGATACCAACTCTAATGTATGGAAGTGAAGCTTGGACGTTGTTGGAAGGACAGAAGTCAAGAGTGAGAGCAGTGGAAATGAGTTATTTAAGAGGAGCCTGTGGAGTCACATGGAGAGACAGGCTGACGAATGAGGATATAAAGAAGCGTTGTGGTGTTGATGTGGATGTGATAGGAAGCGTTATGAGGAACACACTGAGGTGGTTTGGCCATGTGGAGAGGATGGAGGGTGAAAGACTGACGAAGAGAGTGTATGTGAGTGAGGTGGAGGGGGGAAGAGGGAGGGGGAGGCCGAGGATGAGATGGAGGGATGGGGTGGAGAGGTATATGAGAGAGGGGGGTGTGAGTTGGGAGCAGGGCAGTGAAATGGCGGGGGACAGGACGACGTGGAGGGGATTTGTTTGTGGCCACTCCAAACGGGATTGAGGCGTCTGGCAATAGATAGATAGATAGTATTTTCTTTCTCCCCTTTCTTCTTCAATCTTTGCCCTTCATCCCTTCTTTTCTCTCCTTCCTTTTTCTCCCACCTTCTCTTCCACATATTTCCATTTTTTCCCCTTCTTCATTCTTCTTCTTTCCTTCCCTGCCTTCCCTCCTTCATCGCATTTCCCTACTTTAGCTTTCCTTCCATCCATGCCGCATTACCTACTTGCTATCCTTTTTCACTATCCATTCCTTATATTCTTCCCTTCCCTCTCCATCCGCCCTAATATATTATTTTCAGCAATCAGATACGTTTATGTGAAGCTACAGAACGTGGTGAATGTTTCTGGCGTATCCGATAGAGCCAGGATTCCGGGGGCTTGAATGATGAGTGAATGGAAGCGTGGCCCATTGCATTGGGCAAATTTAGGCTGTCTGGACATTGCTACTCCTCACCCTGCCCTAGGGTGGGAAAGGAGGTCCGGATGATGATGGTGATTTGCTGCTTCCTCCTTCTTTCCCTCTACCACTCTCCTTCCTTCCATTTTACTTTCTTTTCCATCTTCCTCCACCGTCTGAAAACTTTTAATCCCTTGTTTCTTCCTTGGTTCCTGCTCCCCCCTCTTCCATCTTCCTCTCTAGCTTTTTCTCTCCCAGTCTTTCCTTCCCTCCTTTATTTGGTTTTCTCTCATCTCTGCTTTCCTCGTATTTCATTCCTTCCCTGTTTTCATTTCCCTCTGTCATTATTTTCCTCTCCAACCCTTCTTCCCTCCGTATTTCCTTTTCGCTCCTTCTTCCGTCTTCTCCTTTACTCTCTTTTCCCTTCCATATTCATTTCTAGTCCTTCCTTTCCTTTCTCCTTACCACTTCCATGCTCCTCTCCTTTTCTCCTTTCTTAACTGAATGTTGTACTGTTGCGTTCAAAATTGGTCATCATATTATGAAAAACGTTTGGATAAATCAAAGAGGTTGGAGCCAAGAGTGACATAGATGGTTACCCGACTGAGGCGCAAACCATGAGAAGAACGTTTAGAAGAGCTGTATATGTTTAACTTGTCAGTGCATAGAATACGAGGTGATGTGAACTTAATAATAATAATAATAATAATGATGATAATAATAATCCATCCATCCATCATCCAATCCTACGTTGCCCCATGAGGAGCGTAGGAGCCCGGGGCTCGGCAGTTGGTCCTGACATTTAAGATGAGAGTGATTTAAGATAATAATAATAAGAAGAAGAAGAACAAGAAGAAGAAGGAGGAGGAGGAATACATAGGATTACATAGGAATACATAGGAAAGCAAACAGCAATAGACCTCATGGTCCTTTCGAGGCTGCTTGTTACAAAGAAAACTGTAACTACACGATCTAACTCTACGTGCTGAAGGATAAGGATAGTAAAGCAAGAAGGCTTCCTCACCACCAAACCCTCCAGGAAAAAGTGAGAAAAACCACCATGTAGCATGGAAAAACTGACATGGAAATTTCATAGGAAATATTGGAAAGGAAGAGTCACATTCAATAATACTTTGTCTATAAGCTACCCGACTGAGTAACCTGAAAGAGAAAGTAATCAAATAAACTAATAGTTACGGCATGACATTATAAACTGGTACATTGAGTTAATGGGAAGTCTGTGGACAGAATGTGGAAATTACACACTGCACAGTGTGGATGTTTAGGGGTGGTGCAGCAGCCTTGCCTGGGTCTTTTTAGGTAGGCAGCAGTCAATCAGGCCCTAGCTCCGTTCACTCCACTGAGACAAGGAACTCTCCCATGTGGGACAAGTACACAAGTTTCATCCTGAAGCAGTGACCCCTGGTACATTAAAAAAATCCCGATGGTGGTCACTTGACTAAAAGGGACCCTCAGTGATCCACAGCCCATCATAGGTTGAAAGTAAGAGTAGTGACCATTAACTCAGGGCTATCTGTGCAGATCCTAATCTGTGCTTACTGTATATTACCTCATTTGCATTGAGTAAATCGAAAAATGTATAATGACGTGACGTGATGCTATGTTAAGTTTACAGGGTATCCTGTAGACACGAGGGGGACTGCACAGTGTGGATGTTTAGGGGTGGTGCGGCAGCCTTGCCTGGCGCTTTTAAGGTAGGCAGCAATCAATCAGGCTCTAGCTCCATTCACTCCACTGAGACAAGGAACTCTCCCATGTGGGACAAGTACACAAGTTTCATCCAGAAGCAGTGACCCCTGGTACATTAAAATAATCCCAATGGTGGTCACTTGACTAACAGGGACCCTTGGTGATCCACAGCCCATCACAGGTCGAAAGTAAGAGTAGTGACTGTTAACTCAGGGCTATTTGTGCAGATCCTAATCTGTGATTATATTACTTTATTTGCACTGAAAAAAATTGACAAATGTATAATGACGTGACGCGACACTATGTATGGGTACATTGTTTACCAGGTGTCTTGTAGACAAAAGGGGAAAGAACTTACACGTAGCTATAAAAGCAAGTTATTTGGACAGAAAAAGAGTCAGCTGAGGATTCTCGTGCAAATACTTTTCTATTTTGTTTTTGAATGTCTCAATTGAGATACTGTTCACGGTATTTGAGGGTAATCTGCTCCAGATATTTACAACTCTGTTAAAGAAGAAATATTTTGCTTCATGGGATTGGAAACCCTTTCCCATAATTTTGCAGCCATTATTGCTGGTTTGACTCGACCGGTCTATATCAAAATATTTATTCATGTCTAAGTTGTCATATCCCTTCATGATTTTGAAAACTTCAATAAGGTCCCCTCTTAACCTGCGCTTGTTAGGCTAAATAATTTGCGATCCTTATGTGGTTTGTTTCTAAGTCGTGGTATCATTTTTGTGATTCTTCGCTGAATTCTCTCCAATTTTTCAATGTCCTTTCTGTAGTACGGAGACCAGAATTGCACACAATACTCAAGATGGGGGCACACTAGCGAGTTGTACAAGGCATGTATGACTTTTTCCAATTTAAACTCGAAAGTTCTTCCAATAAAACCCACCAGCTTGTTTGCAGTTTTAACTGCCTCGGTGCACTGCTTGCTTGGTTTTAGGTCATTTGATATTATCACACCAAGATCCTTTTCATTGTCAGTACTTGATAGCTGGATATTGTTCATTTTGTAATTCGCATGGACGTTGTCACTTCCAATATGAAGTACTTTACATTTTTCTGTGTTGAATTTCATTTGCCATATTCCTGCCCAGCCTGCTAAAGTGTTAAGGTCATTTTGTAGCTGCTGCCACTGTAATTTTGAGGTTACTTTACTGGTTATTTTAGTATCATCTGCAAATTTGGATACTTTACAATTTAGACCCTCATCAATATCATTTACAAAGATAATAAAAAGTATCGGTCCAAGTACTGAGGAGGAGGAGGAGGAGGGTCATGGCAGTATGTAGTCGGTAAGCACTTCACATAGGCCGGTCAAATAACACTGGAGATAATGGCTGTAAAATTATTGGCAAACTCTAAATGAGTTGTAGACATATGGAATAATTACTTAGGAATTTGGTAGACTGTGATCAAGTATTAATAGTCATAAGTTTATTCGATTCATTTTCAGCTTGTTATCCCCTGCTAACCCTGTTCTTAATAAATAGGCCTAATAAGATTTGTAGCTGTTTTGTTTCATGTCATGAAAAATAAGGAGAATATAACAAGAGCACAATACAGTTAAGTAAATAATGACGTTTTTATATTATACATTATGTTTCTTAGAATATTGTTTTCCATTCATCCTTTCTTATGAAATTTCCATGACAGTGTTTCACTAGTGCATAGTGGTTCTTTTCACGTTTTCCTCCTGACCTCGGCTGGAGTGTTTGATGTGGGAGGGGGTAAGCGGGGATCCTTCTTGCTATTCTACCCTTATCATCTTCTCATAGAATTAGATATCATAGTTATAGTACTCTCTGTAATAAACCTCCTGGGAAGGATCCTTGGATTTGTTGGTGTTTGCTTTCCTTTGTACTCCTTCCCTCTCTCCATTACCTCCTTCCTGCTTCCTCTTCCGTTTTATCCCTCCTCCTTTCCTCTTAATTCACTTTCAGATTTCCCTCCCTCCCCTTTTTCCTTCCCTCTCTTCCCCCTTTCTTTTTCTCCTTCCCTTCCTTTTCTCTACGGTATAAACCTTATACCAGTTTATCCTTCTCCACATTCCTATCTTCCATTCTTCATTACTTCCCTCCCTTCCTTTCTCTACTTCCTTACCTTCTTTACTTCCACCCCCTTTCCTTTCCTACTACCTTCCCTTCCCTTTTCTGCTTCCCTCCCTTCCCATCTCTGCTTCCCTCAGTTTCCTTCTCTACTTCTCTCCCTTACCTTCTCTACTTCCTTCCCTTCCCAGCTCTACTTCCCTCCCTGCCCTTCTTTACTTCCCTCCCTTCCCATCTCTGCTTCCCTACCTTCCCATCTCTGCTTCCCTCAGTTTCTTTCTCTGCTTCCCACCCTTACCTTCTTTACTTCCCTCCCATACCTTTTGTACATCTCTCCCCTCTCCTCTCTACTTCCCTTCCTTACCTTCTCTACTTCCCTCCCTTACCTTTTCTACATCACTCCCTTCCCCTTTCTACTTCCCTCCCTTACCTCCTCTACTTCCCTCCCTCATCTACTCTACTTCCCTGTCTACTCTCCTCTTTCCTCCATTGCACTCTCTTCACATCCCTTTACGCGTTCTCTCCCTTTTCCTTCCTCTCCTCCGTTCTCTCTCCTCCATTCGTCTTCCTTCTTTCTTGTCCTTCCTTCATTGCCTCCTTCACTGTCCATTCCTTGTTCCCTCCCCTTTCAACCCTCTTATATATTCACTTTCCTCCCTTCCTCTCCCATCTTCCATTTCATCTTCCCCTCGCCTGTATCTTCATGTCTACTTCGTTTTCTGTCTTCCTTGCTCTACTCTCTCTCTCTCTCTCTCTCTCTCTCTCTCTCTCTCTCTCTCTCTCTCTCTCTCTCTCTCTCTCTCTCTCTCCGGCTATCTATCTATCTGTCTATCTGTCTGTCTATCTATCTGTCTATCATTCATCGTATTCGTCGTCGTCGTCATCATCCTTTTTTTTTTTCATCCATGCCAGCGTATTTTTCATATTTTCCTAAATTTTTCCTTTCCTAATTTTTCATTAATACCTTCGGTCTATCCTTCTTCCAATCAGTCACTTTTCTTTTTTTCCTTTTTTTCCTTCCCACAACTCTCACTCCCTCTCCCTACGTCTCAGGCAAGGGATCAGTTGGATACGTTTGCTCAGACTCCTAAATTAAGAAAGAAAAAACATCTTCAAAGTGAATCTCTTCGTTAATCTCAAGGCCAGGATTTAAAAAATATAATATGTTTGAACACACACACACACACACACACACACACACACACACACACACACACACAGAATTTCTATAAATTAGCATGATTTGAGTAAGCTATTTTTGTTTTTTTATGATTTTGGTGATGGAAATTCGTCTAGTTTAACGATTTGTGTGTGTGTGTGTGTGTGTGTGTGTGTGTGTGTGTGTGTGTGTGTGCGTGCGCGAGCCCTTGTCTTCTTTTCAGGGGTCTAGTATTTACAGTTTTTCTAGGACGATAAAATGCCATATTTACCCCAGAGTTTCCCTTTCCAAAGCTCAGTAATCTCTGTAAAGGCCTCAGATTTTCTTTTTCCTGGCCTTTAGATTTTTTCGCTTTTTAAAACCCTTGTATCTTTTTCTAGGGCATTTGGATCTCAGTTTTTAGGGCTTGGGTTCTCCTTTTGTATTTCGAAAATATCCAGTCGTGAAATGTCTTTCGTATAGGCCCGAGAAAGTCCTATTTCATACCCTAGAATCTTGCGTTCAACTCGACATATAAATATCCACACATAATCACAGTAGTAACCAGATGCCGCCATAACACTTCCTGATGTAACCTACAACACATTCACCAGGGTATTTGTTGCAATTAACCCCAGCGTATACTAATGCCTGGCTATTCAACCATCACACGTTGTTCCTTGCCACACCTGAGGTTGAGTTGGGTGCAATAATATATCTTGGCCCCGTTAACTCCTACAGTACGGTGGTGTATGTTTTAATTTATTCTGGTTGCTACTCGGTGATTTTATTCAGCTTGGGAGAGCCCCTTGGTGGTGAAGGGTTTGATGACGGCTGTACCTAACCCTTCAGGTTGGTAAAGTGTCCTGAAGTAAATAAATCCTGTGTAGACAGCAAGAGTAAAATAATAATGACATCCTGGGCCTGGAGAAGCGAGGGTATTCAAACAGAACACACTGCTCCTGTATCGCCCCCAAGTTTAGTCCCTTTACTCTCATGGTTTTTTTATTCTTGCAACTTTGAGACCACTTTATTAAACTTGGGAGAGGTTTTTGTAACTGGCAGGGTTAGATACAGCCTCCGTCAACGCCTTCACTTATGTAAGAGGTCTCCCCTAAGATGTATGGAGGCAGCAAGAACACAGTGAACAATACGTCATCGGACTGAAGGGGTTAACTTGTGTGGAATAGTGTCTGCCTTGGCCTGTTAACCCTTTCAGTACCATGACATCCTTTTTTTTTTGTTTATTTGCCCCGCTGCCACATGATGTTATTCAGCTTAGTTATATGTCCCTCGTAGTGAAGGGGTTAGTGAAGGATAGGAGCAGACCTCTCGTTGTGAAGGTTGTAATGAAGTCAATTTCCAACGCCTCCTGTTCGATAAGTCTGATGAGGTAAGTAAATTCCTGTGAAATTACGTCCCTGGACTGAAGACATTTCTGGCTTTGGCGCTGCAGTGTAAGTTTGGTGGAACAGTTTGTGGCAGGACACGTTAATATGTCTGCCAGCTGCCAGGTGCTTTGCCGCAGTTGCTAATGACATCCGGCAAATTCACCGCTATACAAAATTGTCCATGAACTTACTTGGTAAAAAGAGATACTGTTATGAAGAAATTTCCTTGCCATGAACTGTCAGTGTTCACCAGTTACTTAAGCATTACCTCAACTCTAGACACACCCACAGTTAGAAAGTGGACTGGTAAAACGCAAGCTGAATACTTTATAATGTTGTGAGGAAATTTGGTCCCGATACTGCTGTGGAGTTGAGAAATTCCAGATTTGTCCAAGAACCACTTTGCTTCATCTGCCGTCATAACTAAGGCCTGTATCCTTATTGGTGAAGGAGGCTCCCAAACACCTCTTCCTTACCAGTTTTATTTCTGTGCCTGGTTGGTTAAGGTTTTCCTGGTGCTTTTTGTGTAATCTGTATTGGTTTAAAAAGATATAAATGGCATACAAAGAATAACAGGGTGTAATATTCAGAATAAATCGCTAAGGAATAGTTGCTAGAAGGCCTGCTTACCCCACTGGAATATGACCTCAGAGTGCCATTGAGCAGAGCTGTCAGGGGAGAGGAAGAGGGTGATAGGAGGACAGATTATTGTGATGAGGTACAGCAGACAGAAGATTTAGAGAGGCATTGGAGAGCTGACAAGGGAAGAGATCGTGAGAAGGACGGAATAAAGAAAGAAAGGTAGAGATCAGAACGAAAAGGCAAAGTTGGTGAAGTGAGATTGGAAGAAATAAGTTGATAAATTACAACTTTACTGAAGGTACAAACAGAAGAATGAGAGGAAAGCCAGCTGTCCAGTGAAAAAGATGTAATACAGAGAAGAAAAGACAGAGAAGAACGAGAAAAGACAGGCGAAGAGATTTTTTTTTTTTTTTAATAACAGAACAGAGGAAGGAGAAACAAATGAATAGAAAAAAAATCCATGCACCAGATTACTGGTGTCCTCTGTTCATAAAATATCTGTAACAGTTAGACTTGAACAGCTGTAGGTTGAAGTCTGGAGGGAAACAACTCTGGGGAAGCGAGTTCCAATGAGATGCAGTTCGGGGAATGAAAGAATTCTGATAGGCAGAAGTTCTGCAATATGGCTGAGTGACATTCCAGTCATGAGCGCTGCCAGATGCCCGTGTAGCACGATGGAAGGCATGGAGAGGTGGCACAATGGACGCAACTTCGTCTGAGCATTTGCTATAAAAATATCTGTAAAATAATGCAAGGGAGGCAACATTTCTTCTTACTTGTAGGGGAGGTACTTTATTAATAATAGCAGGGTTATTAATAATTCTAACAGCTTTGTTCTTAATTTTGTCTAGTTGTTTTAATGCAACCTCTCCACATCCATTTTACAAGGGTGAGCATTGAGCAATATTCAAGCTGAGAGCGCACATGACTCTTATAAATTATAGCTAACTGCTCGTCAGTGAAGAAGTTACGGACTCTGTATAATAATCCAAGTTTCTTTGAGGCGGTTTTGGCATGTGATCTGACATGAGAGGTCCAGCTGAGGGCATTGTTAAGCTAGACGCCGAGAATTTCAATACTTTTGGAAATGGGAATATTTGTAGCATTGAAGGTAATATACGATTCTGGCAATACCTGTCTATTAGTAAATTGTATATATTTAGTTTTACTAGCATTAAATGAGACAAGTTTATTTTGTCCCCATTCACTGATCATGGATAAGTCTTGATTTAAAGAGATGGCTGTACTGAGTTGAGAGTTAGAGATGTTAGACTTTGTAAATGGATGTCTGAGTGTGAATGAATTATGAAGTGTTGAGTGATCTGCATATGAATGGATGGGATTGTGGGTGACAGATAAGAGATCATTAATATGAACGAGCAACAGGGTTGGTGCCAGAACTGATCCCTGCAGCATGCCGGCGTTAATTGCGTGGAAATTGGAATATACTTCATTTACTTTTACTCTTATTTTTCTGTTGCTGAGATATGAGGAAATCAAAGGAACAAAGAGTTTAGTCCATAGCAAGGGAGTTTGGACAACATGGAACAGTGCCACACTCTGTCGAAATCTTTAGAAATATCCAGGGCTACTGCATGAGTTTCTCCATGTAGGTCAACTTATTGATGGATGGTATGAGTCAGGAGATTGAGTATGTCAGTGGTGGATCTTTCTTGGCGAAAACCATATTGTCTATCACTAATTAAGTTGTTCGATTCAAGATGTTTAACTATGTGCTTATTAATTACAGTTTCAAATACCTTACCAAGAGAGGATGTGACAGCTGTTGGTCTGTAATCAGAGGGGTCAGAGGAACTTCCTTTCTTTGGAATTGGGTGGATATTGGCTTGTTTCTATGAATTCGGGAATGAAGAAGTACGTATACATAGTCTGACTAATTTAGCAAGAACAGAGGCAAGTTCTGGGAAACATTTTTTTAAAACAATTGGCGGAATTAGATCTGGGCCTGGAGCTTTGTTGGTAGGTAAATTGTCTAGGATGGATTTCACGTACCTTGTCTGTATTTTAAGTGGAACAATTTCGGGAGAGTCAAGTGCTAGTGCTGGGACATTCTGGCTGGCTTCCTCTAAGGTGGAATTTCTGGCAAATGTACTGGCAAAGATATCTGCTTTCCCGCGTGGGTCATTTGTAATGTTGCCATCTGGTGATTTTAGTGGGGGAATGGATGATGACTTGTTAAAGTTATTATTGAAAGAATTGAGAGTTGACCAGAATATTCTATTGTCATTAGGGTTGTTAAGTAGTTTTGATGAAATAAAATGAGACAATACAAACTCTAATAGGGTCGAGGGTGCTGAGAGAAGAAAAACTGTAAATAGAACTAGAACAGTGAAAGAACGAGCTGTTGCTCAGTCACCACGGCCCCAGACGACGATGAATAATTCCTTTAGCTCAATGACATCCTTCTAATCAAATTTTTGCTGTATAGGCAATTATGATCAACTCGGAATTGACTTTTTGGATTGGAGGAGTTAGGTACAGCCTTCATTAATCACTTTCTACAGGAGGCCTCCCTGTTGTTAATAACATCATCTGAAAATAGCATGCTTGAAAAAATTAAACTCGTCATTGGTTTTATGACGAGGGGTATCTCAGAGCTAAAACAAAATCGTGTGAGGTTAGCCAGATCAGTATACCAAAGTTGACCAAGGGTGATGGAAGTGTTGAAGTAGCGAAAAACATTGATGCCTCGTGAGCCTTCCCTTAAGTGAATAAAATAGCCTGACGTTAACTTGGGTGAGATGCAAGATTTTCCAAAACTTGTGAATGGTTTAGAGAGGACGATGAGAGAAGACACAAAGCCGGCTGGGTGAGAGTGGGGATTAAAGAGATTAAGATAGGAGAGAGAGAGAGAGAGAGAGAGAGAGAGAGAGAGAGAGAGAGAGAGAGAGATCCAGCCTCCAGTCTAATGCAGTGTTAATAGGACAGCCTCCACGGGCCTTCACACGACAGCCTTATAGATCACAGAGAGAAACCGATTTTTGAGACAGTGATGGAAAGAGGCTATGAGTGAGTATGACAGTCTGAGTGAAAGTGAGTGGGTGAATGTGAACGAAAGGAAGCGAGAAAGAATGAAAGCAAGATTCCAGTTTTAAAAGTTAGTGTCCTCCACCATGCAGTTATTGTGAGGGAAATCTCGGCTTATCCAACCTGGACGCTGCTCCTGAAAGCCTTTGTAGGCACAATAAAATGGTGGTCGCAGTGGTCCCAGCTCAATAACGCCTGACGGATCACAAACTGTATAAACTATTACCCTGAGTTATTGATCGTTTTCTCCATTGGCATATACTTTTATTTTGTTCTTTTCTAAACAAATAAGTTCATTGTTTCCTTTTCAGACTGGTAGGTGTAATGCTACCGAAAAACCGCTTTTGATGCCGTGCTAAATAACTCGGGAACGGTTATGGGACAGTAGTAAAGCATACATTGGGAAAATCGTACGTTCTGATAAGTTAAACGTTGGTCATTGTATTAAATAGTCGGATGCGCTGAGTAGCAGTGTCTCAAATGCCGAAGACATGAGTTTGAATCCAAGTTAGAACGTTGTGAACGTGGTTAGAGGCTTCCCGCAATTTAGGGGGTATAGAAACACTTTCCCTCATAAATTGAGATCTATCCAGGGACTGTGAACATTATATTTTATGCCTTTCCTGTCACCCCTCACATTAGTCATTGGTTTACTGGTTTCGTAATACTTTAAATGGGAAACATTCTCTCTCTCTCTCTCTCTCTCTCTCTCTCTCTCTCTCTCTGCTGCCAACGGTGGCAGAGGCGAGCTACAATGCCATCACAGTTAACAGTCCTTTTACACTCTCTTAAACAGGGTCAAAGCCTAATGAGATCTCACCAGCCATACCAATAATAATAAAACTGAATTTTTATTTCATTGTGTTATAATACCTGACGTGCAAAAAAAATATTGACGGCGACTGTACACTTGCTTCAGCAATATCTGTGCACTTTTGGCAATATTCCCGATTATTCCTGCTCCTGCTCCTCCTCCTGCTCCTCCTCCTGCTCCTCCTCCTTCTCCTCCTTCTGTTCATCCTGTTCATCCTCCTCCTCCTCCTCCTCCTCCTCCTCCTCCTCCTCCTCCTCCTCCTCCTCCTCCTCCTCCTCCTCCTTTTACCCCCCATCCAGTTCTCTTAACTTTCTTAACTTTCCTGGCTTCATTTTTCGTTTTTACCTCCACTATCCTTCTTCCAGTCATCAGTCTCCTTTCTTATATTCTATCCTTCCATTCCTTCCCTTCCTCCGTCCCATAACTCTCACCCCCTCTCTCCCCGTCATAGGCAAAAAATTGGTAGGTTAAGTTTTCTCAAACTCATAAATTAAAAAAAGAGAAAAAAATAGATATTCTTCATAGTGAAACTCTTAATTTCATGGCCAGAATTTTGTTGATTTATAACATGTTTTAAAACTCTCGTTCATAATTAATGGATTTGTTTATTTCACGATTATTTAGGGTGACAAATTATTTACACACACACACACACACACACACACACACACACACACACACACACACACACACACACACACACACACACACACACACACACACAGTCGACTCCTTATGTCCTTGACATTTGACCCGTTGACCTAGCTGACCAAATCAGTTCATCGCCTTTTCATACTGCATCACTGACAAAAGTTTTGGTGGAAACCCGTCAATGAGTTCAGGAGATACCGCGCCCTCAAGAGTGTTACGGACGCACGGATCCACACCCACACACCCACAAGAGCGTTACGGACGCACGGATCCACACCCACACACCCACAAGAGCGTTACGGACGCACGGATCCACGCACACACACCCACAAGAGTGTTACGGACGCACGGATCCACGCACACTCACCCACAAGAGTGTTACGGACGCACGGATCCACGCACACACACCCACAAGAGTGTTACGGACGCACGGATCCACACCCACACACCCACAAGAGTGTTACGGACGCACGGATCCACGCACACATACCCACAAGAGTGTTACGAACGCACGGATCCACACCCACACACCCACAAGAGCGTTACGGACGCACGGATCCACGCACACTCACCCACAAGAGTGTTACGGACGCACGGATCCACGCACACACACCCACAAGAATGTTACGGACGCACGGATCCACACCCACACACCCACAAGAGTGTTACGGACGCACGGATCCACACACACATACCCACAAGAGTGTTACGGACGCACGGATCCACGCACACACACCCACAAGAGTGTTACGGACGCACGGATCCACGCACACACACCCACAAGAGTGTTACGGACGCACGGATCCACGCACACACACCCACAAGAGTGTTACGGACGCACGGATCCACGCACACACACCCACAAGAGTGTTATGGACGCACGGATCCACACCCACACACCCACAAGAGCGTTACGGACGCACGGATCCACGCACACTCACCCACAAGAGTGTTACGGACGCACGGATCCACGCACACACACCCACAAGAGTGTTACGGACGCACGGATCCACACCCAAACACCCACAAGAGTGTTACGGACGCACGGATCCACGCACACATACCCACAAGAGTGTTACGGACGCACGGATCCACACCCACACACCCACAAGAGCGTTACGGACGCACGGATCCACGCACACTCACCCACAAGAGTGTTACGGACGCACGGATCCACGCACACACACCCACAAGAGTGTTACGGACGCACGGATCCACACCCACACACCCACAAGAGTGTTACGGACGCACGGATCCACACACACATACCCACAAGAGTGTTACGGACGCACGGATCCACGCACACACACCCACAAGAGTGTTACGGACGCACGGATCCACGCACACACACCCACAAGAGTGTTACGGACGCACGGATCCACACCCACAAGAGTGTTACGGACGCACGGATCCACGCACACTCACCCACAAGAGTGTTACGGACGCACGGATCCACGCACACACACCCACAAGAGTGTTACGGACGCACGGATCCACACCCACACACCCACAAGAGTGTTACGGACGCACGGATCCACACACACATACCCACAAGAGTGTTACGGACGCACGGATCCACGCACACCCACCCACAAGAGTGTTACGGACGCACGGATCCACGCACATCCACCCACAAGAGTGTTACGGACGCACGGATCCACACACACACACCCACAAGAGTGTTACGGACGCACGGATCCACACACACATACCCACAAGAGTGTTACGGACGCACGGATCCACACCCACACACCCACAAGAGTGTTACGGACGCACGGATCCACACACACATACCCACAAGAGTGTTACAGACGCACGGATCCACGCACACATACCCACAAGAGTGTTACGGACGCACGGATCCACAAACACATACCCACAAGAGTGTTACGGACGCACGGATCCACGCACACCCACCCACAAGAGTGTTACGGATGCACGGATCCACGCACACATACCCACAAGAGTGTTACGGACGCACGGATCCACGCACACACACCCACAAGAGTGTTATGGACGCACGGATCCACGCACACACACCCACAAGAGTGTTACGGACGCACGGATCCACGCACACACACCCACAAGAGTGTTACGGACGCACGGATCCACACACACATACCCACAAGAGTGTTACGGACGCACGGATCCACGCACACACACCCACAAGAGTGTTATGGACGCACGGATCCACACACACATACCTACAAGAGTGTTACGGACGCACGGATCCACGCACACACACCCACAAGAGTGTTACGGATCCACGCACACACACACACAAGAGTGTTACGGACGCACGGATCCACGCACACACACCCACAAGAGTGTTATGGACGCACGGATCCACGCGCACACACCCACAAGAGTGTTACGGACGCACGGATCCACACACACTTACCCACAAGAGTGTTACGGACGCACGGATCCACGCACACACACCCACAAGAGTGTTACGGACGCACGGATCCACATCCACACACCCACAAGAGTGTTACGGACGCACGGATCCACACACACATACCCACAAGAGTGTTACGGACGCACGGATCCACGCACACATACCCACAAGAGTGTTACGGACGCACGGATCCACACACACATACCCACAAGAGTGTTACGGACGCACGGATCCACGCACACACACCCACAAGAGTGTTACGGATGCACGGATCCACGCACACATACCCACAAGAGTGTTACGGACGCACGGATCCACGCACACACACCCACAAGAGTGTTATGGACGCACGGATCCACACACACATACCCACAAGTGTTACGGACGCACGGATCCACGCACACACACCCACAAGAGTGTTACGGACGCACGGATCCACGCACACACACCCACAAGAGTGTTACGGACGCACGGATCCACGCACACACACCCACAAGAGTGTTACGGACTCACGGATCCACGCACACACCCCCACAAGAGTGTTACGGACGCACGGATCCACGCACACACACCCACAAGAGTGTTACGGACGCACGGATCCACGCACACACACCTAGGCACCAGTCACTTAATGCCTCCTCCACCAAAAGTGGGTGGAGGCATAATGAAAAGCACAGAATTTGATTATGCTTAAGGTGAGTGACTGATGGAAAGAAAGTGTGTGAGAAAACGAAAAAGAAAGGTAACCTACAGTGCGACGAGGAGGAGGAGGAAGAAAGTAGTGGGGAAAAATGAAGGGGGATAATGATGATAGGAGGAGTTGAAGATGTAGACTGAGGAGGAGCATGAGAAGTAGGATGAAAAATAAGAGGAAGAGGAGTAAAGAGATGTTGTTGGGCTGAAGAAAAATCCCCACCACGTCCAAATTGTCCTGGCCATTTATTTAGCCGGGACCCAGAGCAGCCGGGGGGGTGATTTATTGACAAAAATACCCTCAGCTCCCTCTCATCGAAACTGCGATTTTATTCCCAGGACGAATTAGTGGCATGGCAAGGTTCTTTACTCTGCTTCCTTATCCTTCCTGCAAGAACACAGCATACTCACGACTAAGAGGTCATCTCACGTAAGTTTGTGACTCAGTATCCATGTGTACAATATATTTACGTCTCGCGTTTCCAGACAACAAGAACTTATGCCACACCAGAGTTTCGTTTTTTGTCTCTTAATTGAATGTGAATGTAATCTGAAAGGAAAATTGTGGCATTTGAAGGAAAAGATTATAACAACAAACTTTGGTATGAGTATAGTGTATGGGGCAGACAGCGGAAGTTGGACGAATTACTGAGTACAACTAGCGATTTACATGATTGAAATGGTTGGTGGTTATAAACATTGCGCCGATGTATTATGTAACATAGCAAAATGAAGTGTGAGAAAGTGGGTGCAATTTGGAGAAAATAATAGAACTGTGTAGCATTCTGAAGGATGTGACGGTGGAGAGGACCCTGCGTGAAACTGTCGACTCGTATGGGAGTGAAACCTGGGCAGTGAGTGATGGAGCACTTTGTGGGTTTCAGGCTGTAGAGGCGACTATTTTCAGAACAGCTGCAGACATATGCGTGATGGAAGATGAAAAGGAATATTTATGAATATTTAAGAAAGGAAGAATTGTCAATATGAAATGAATGTGGCTTTCCAAAATGGATAAAGAAATCTGATGAGGTGGTATGGACTTCACTCAAAGAATGGAGAGAGATGAGGTACCAAAGAAAATCTAAAAATAAGCTGAGGGTAAAACTGAAAGAGGAAAATGAAGCAGTACACTGGTGAAACAAAGGAAGAAGAGAAGTAACTAGGAGAATGAGAAGCATGATAACACGAAGGTGGTTATGTAATGACCGTCCTCAGTGGGGTTCCTGGGGTGGAGTAGCGCGTCACACATGATGATGCCGATGATGATGGTGATGATGATGATGATGATGATTTGTATATCTATAATAAGAGTTCTTGCTACACATCGTATTAGTTTCTTGTTCCTTTTGCTGGATAGAAGATGAAGCAAATTAAATCATCTGGCAGTATATAGAATAAAAAATCTTAGTGATGCCGTACGCCACAAAACATTAACCCTGTCTGGTGTAGCCTGTGATTGTCAGCATCTGTACCAGAACTAAGGCCAGTAATATTGCGTGTTGGGTCACGGCCACCATTATTGCCCACATGATGGAAAGCATTTTTATATCAATTCCTCTTCCTTCATCAAAGACAGTTCACAGTTTCATTTTGAAGCTTCTCATATAAATCACTGTAGAACACACGAGTGATTTACGATGGCATTATACGGACGTCATTATGTTCTTGACGACATCGCATAATCGTCTTCAGAATTTGCCACTGCCATTGTAGGGCATTAGAAGTTGTGATTCTTTAAAACAGTGAAATGACATTGACGATGAAATGTTTTTAAGGTACGAGAAAATTATACTTAACTGTTGGTACCAAATAATTTCACCAAAAAACATTCACTTATTAAAATTCTGTTATGAAGGGAGTTTGCCAGTTAGGTAGTCTCGTACCTTCGAGACGTTTCTCGTACCGTAAGTTCCAGTACGAGTCATCAGAGTTACCAGTTTGCCCGTTGTTTGTGAGCCTAGTTATTTCATAAGTTATTCATTTATTTTTATGCTCTTTTTCTTTATAATGTTTTATGTAAGTGATTGTTTGTTAAATTATGTAGTTTAAGTTCGTATGGTAAATGATTTAGAGTGTTATGTAATGTAAGACGACACTGGCATGTTTTGAGCTGTTTCCAAGTTGGCAGCTGTTGCCCGTCTAGAGTAAACACGAAGTTTCGAGAGTAATGCAAGCTTACATAAGATGGGGTAGAGATTATGCGGGTTTCAGGACAGTTTGAGGGAAGTGCAGTTGGTTTTCAGTGTAGTGCAGTGCTGTCAGTGAAGTTTGTAAAGTGTTGCTAGCAAGCAGTAAGTGTAATTACTGTCAGAGAAGATTATTTTTGGTACATGTGAAAACAGCGGCAAACAGTGACGGGTTATTGAGTTTGTATATCATTGGAACTTGAGAAAACAATGAAGTGTTGGCAAGCATTAAGTGTAATAACTGTGAGTGTTGTTAAGTATTAAGTGTAATAACTGTTGTTAAGCATTAAGTGTAATAGCAATGAGTAAAGTGTTTATAGCTCCAGTGCTTGTGAGAACAGTGAAGTTGAAAAGCATTAAGTGGAATTATTTGGAAAATAAAGACAGTGAACTTTAAGGAGCCAGTGTTTATTTTCGCCTCAGCTGATCTTGTGTACTGCACACCTCAAGGCTGACCATAGGAAGAACAACTCACTGGGCAACGTCCTTCCTGTACTGTACTACTGCTGTTGGAGCCTGTGGCAGTGTGGGGACTGGGACGTAACACTTCTTTAATTACTTAAAGTAGCAGTCGTTAAGTTTCTAAGATAATCATTACATGATGTTGGTCATACGAAGACATGTATCTACTACATCATGACACCGCATACACCAAGGCAGCATAACGCACTTCCAACCTGTTGGCACCAGAATAAAATTGTTTCAGGCGTAGTACTTCACAATGTACGGTATACTTAGTAAACTACTGGAGTGGAAGAATCTGACAGATGACAGTATAAGCATTTGGTAAATTTTACGTTGTCTCAAGGCAGCTGAAGAGAAACTAAGATTTTTTTTAATTATTTACAAATATTATATTATTTTTATGTTTTTCCAAGCCTTGTTTAGAGAAACAAAGTTTCTTTTTATTATTGTGGTAATTAAGCATGAGGGAAGGGCAGGGTGATTCCGCCAAACCCTGCAGCAGATTTTATTAAAGGAGAATTAGGCCGTGTGTGTGTATGTGTGTGTGTGCGTGTGTGTGTGTAAAGTTAAATGTTTATTAATAATTTAAAAGCTGTTTGAGGAATGTTGTGAGAAGTGAGATCAACGCCTATGAAAGTCAGCTCTTTACCCAGGAAGGAGACAGATCTTTGCCCTAACCCAAGAGCGTATTATGCTGTTGCCTAATATGCACCTGAACTGCGTGTACAGCATAACTGACCCATAAAACTAAGCATAAAGTAATATTAGACACAGGCCTATTGAAATTTACCACTGGCATTGCATAAACCAGAGTAAATAAAACCAATAACTAGTCAGCAACATATTCTGACTCCCTCGCTACACCCACGTCCGCCCCAACACTCAACTATCACAACAGCAACAGTAATTAGTTAAAGCAAAGAAATGAACACACTGGCTCTGTTAAAAGTCGTGCAGTTTTCCCTATTGCCACACATCAACGAAGGACAAAAGGAAATAGGAAACGGACGGCCTATACAACAAGATAAATAAAACGGCGGATTTATGTAGACAGAAGCAGACTCGAGACCAGAGTGAAAGATAAACGTGACCTGACATTTTGGGCAGCAGTGAAGGAATATTAAAACTAATCAATAGATTAAAACAGACCAATCCACTAACTGCAAATGTAAAAGACAATAGGATAATATAGGATAGAGAGAGAGAGAGAGAGAGAGAGAGAGAGAGAGAGAGAATAAGCTGTGTTGCAGTTGGTCCAGTCTCGACAGCAGTGTAACTTATGGTGTCTTCCCACCAACCATCTCTCAGTAACGCTTTTTAATTAACTGGAGAGAGAGAATGTAACTTCTGGCAGCGTCCCACCAACCCTCGCTCACAACAACCCCTTTTAATGGACTGGATAACATACAGCCTGAGTGTCCAGTCAGGGGAAAATATGCGCTTAATATTTTTCCTCCCTGTTGTGCTGAAGTTCATACCACATACATTGGAACAGCGGCCAATATACACAATATAAACATTTAGTGTATAAACCACAACCTTATCTCGCTCTCCAAGCTACGTCGAGATTGATTATTATTCTTTATTCAGAAGTGGTACTTAGAGTCGCTGCTGAACTTATCAATACTTTTTTCCTTTATCATATTTTGGAATTATGGACGAAACGCTTCAAAGTTTTCTCCATCAATTCTCTTGAAGTTTATCCGACACAGTTTTATTACTTCAGCACCAAAAAGGAACTTTGTACACTAAATGAAATACACTGTCCATTTCGAAATATTTACCTTAGAAACAAACAGTAACAGCAACAGGGCTCACTGTTAAGCCGGTGATCACCTGAGTAAAGACGGTACTGTTCTCATTAACTACGTAAAAGGTTTGCATCTCGCCATCCTCAGTGCGGAGGAGCCATAACAAGAGATCAACGCCAGAGTGTAGTGCTAGTCACGAATAAGTGCTTTGGACAGGATGCAGAGCAGCAGTAGTGTCTTATTCCGGCACTGAGCTACGGGAAATTAGCTACGAAAAACGACGGAAATTTCCGTCAAACTAAAATGAATGAACTATAGTGAGCACCCGTGGCTGGAGAAAAGTCAGCCAAAGTAGCAGTAGTACTTGTTATCTCGGGCTCATCTGAACATGATCCTGGTGGACTGCAGGTTGAACGTACCTTCCTGCAGCTCACCATCCTTCAGGGAGATAGGGAGGGGGTTGAACGACGTTTGTATAACCGGGCAGTGAAGCAGCTCGGCTATATCGGTGCCACCGCATGAAGGCGTCCCATTCCAAAGTTTCTCAGTAAATGATGCTTTGTTTAGTATTAAGGTGGTAATTTGAGTCTGTGCTCGACTTCACATGAAGTTGCTGGACAGGGACGCCCTCACGTGGTATTACGGATATGACTGGGATGATAACTTCAGCCAGCAGTCCACCGTGTTCTTGTTCATATGAGCCAGGGGTTGCAGCTACTACTACTACCACTACTATTACTACTACTACTACTACTACTACTACTACACAAGAAACAGGTTATGGTTGCGGTCAAGAAAACTTCTGAGCTACCAACGTGTTCAGTGTGAAACCCTTGCTATCAGTACAACTCTTTCAGCCGGGACAGGGACAGAAGGTGAGCACAAACGACAGGAGAGAGAGAGAGAGAGACTGTGTGTGTGTGTGTGTGTGTGTGTGTGTGTGTGTGTTTGTGCGCGCGCGCACCAAAAATGCCTCTTCACCTGAGCAGACCAGCTGTTCCCATGGAAACTGGTGGCTGGGCTTAGTTCCCTGCATAAATATTCCAGCGCCATTTTCCTCCTAATGAGGCAAAAGTTTCAATTAAGGTGAAAGTTGGCAAGACGACCACAGGTAGGTTCAAGAGCCAGGTAAGGCCCACCTGCTTTGTTTCAAACATGGCGGCTTTTGACATGCATTCTGGCTGCCCACACCCGATTTTCTTATACTTAGGAACCGCTCTCGTACTGAACTGGTTAATGAAGGCTGTCTCTAACCCGTCACCTTGAAAATTCTCTCCAAAGTTGAAAAGAATTTCTGTTGGTAGCAAGAATAGTGTCATGACTACATCGTTAAGAAAGAGTTAACCTCCAGTACCATGACTGCATCATTATTATTGTTATTATTATTATTATTATTATTATTATTATTGTTTTCACTCGGTTTGTCTGTTTGTTTATCTATCTCTATATCTGTCTATCTATCTGTTTGTTAACAACTTTTGGCGAAAACTACTCTTGCAGTTTTGACTAAAATTACAGGGATGATGGACTATGACCTTCTGATCACCTGATTACTTTTGGGGCCAAATTTGACCAAGGCCCAGGCTGTTGCCCCCCCCCTCCCCCCCAAAAAA
>NC_137037.1:11139172-11149172 GCF_032717465.1 Coenobita brevimanus | reverse complement strand
AAACTGTTAAGCACTGCAGGAATATTCACACTTCACTGTGCTGACTGCACAATGTGGTTATACCGACAAGTTAATTCACATGTCACTCAGTATCTATCTACCTGTCTAGCAGGTGTCTGCTAGATTTTCGTGTGTGTGTGTGTGTGTGTGTGTGTGTGTGTGTGTGTGTGTGTGTGTGTGTAGCTCAGTTCTTTCCGTATCGTATTTTAGTGTGCACGCATATTTCTGTATGTACCCTTGTTTCTTTGTGTACGCAATGAATGTTCAGCATATTCATACATTTTTTCAAACACTGTATTTGCGTTCATCAGCGCAGTTCACGACCCACCCCACCCGGATACACTGGATACATATTTTTGTTTAATTTCAAGGATAAATGAAAACGAGAAAAGAAAAATGAGTGACATATTAATGTTGGATAGTGCAGGAATATTTTTCTTGTTTGATTTTACTTACCTGGCGTCAGAATTGTTGTTTTGTCACAAATCACGGTGATAAATCCTGTGTCACATGGTTTAGGATTAAAATTTTAATAACGGAAGCAGATTTTAGGATTAAAGGACTCAGGATAATTTAGTAAAATGTGCTGCGTGATATGGGGTAACGTTAAACCCTTCATACCGAGGACGTATTTTTAATTTACACGCGTTCTTGATCGTGATTATTTTATTTAGGTAAGGAAAATTTTTCGAAATAAAACTGTTAGTTATAGTCATGGTCAACCCGTTCACTATTAGAGATCCCCCCTACTTCGAAAAATAGAGTCGTTTGGCAACAACAATATAACAGCAATGATGGCCTCGAGTGAAGTGTTCAGTGCGGCAAATGTACATTGTGAGTACATTAAATTGTATAAATGGCCAGTGGTGTCCTTTGCTAAAGTTGACTGGTGGAAGAGAGTCTGTCACTGTTTCTTGTTTCACTCTCTCCTGTCTCACTTCTCTTACTCTCTCTCTCTTGAGTGTCTAGATGACCCATGATTTCCTGTCTTCAGAGTACAATGTATGCCGGCGTAACCGAAATGAACGGACCTAAATATTTTGCCCCATTAGGTAATTTTTTCTGGAAAGAGCAACTTCTCTGCGGATTCAGGATGAAAAGGGGAAAAAAAAAAAGAAAAAAGGAAGAAGGAAGAAAAGGAGCAGGAAAAGAATGAAAAGGAAGAAAAAGAAGAAGAAGAGGTGGAAAAGGAGGCAGAAAAAGATGTGACTCAGCACAGTAATGGAGGGACGGGGTCGATACCCTTTGGCGCTGGGGGTCCAGGATTAAGAAACTGTAATTGTATAAAGAATAATGCATGCATTTGAGAGCTGGATCGAAAAGGGTTCAGAGTGTGTGCATAGACGGGTGCTGCGTGCCGGTTGTAATGGGGAAGAAATGTGATCACGAAAGGAGGAAGGAGACAGATAACTGCATGAGAGAGAGAGAGAGAGAGAGAGAGAGAGAGAGAGAGAGAGAGAGAGAGAAAGTTAAATTTGGTGCGAGTTGGTTCTTTTGGATATAACTTTATCTGTGACTCCACACACACACACACACACACACACACACACACACACACACACACACACACACACACACACACACACACACACACAAAACTCACTCTCTCTCTCTCTCTCTCTCTCTCTCTCTCTCTCTCTCTCTCTCTCTCTCTCTCTCTCTCTCTCTCTCATGCAGTTAACTATATCCTTCCTCCTTACGTGATCATTACTTTTTCCTTCATATCACCTCTTCCTCCTCCTCCTCCTTTCATCTCTAATCTTAGCCATACTCTTTTTCTTGCTCTCCTGCTTCTCTACCTCGGTCCCTCTTCCCCCACCCCCCTTCTACTTTCCACTCTTCTCTACGTCTTTCTTCGCTTCCTTCACCTTTCCTCCTCTAATGCTTTTATGCTCTTCTTTCATGCCATCTTCTTTTCCTTCATCTCTTCCATCCTCCCTCCCTGGAGACTTCCTGTCTCCTTCTTTTATGCTCCCCCGCTCTTCTGCCTTTCTCGTCCCCTTTCTTGCTCTCTCTTCCTCTCCTTCTCACTCTTCTATCGCCTCCTTTTTCTCTCACTCCTCTATCGCCTCCTTCCTTCCCTCCTGTTGTCCCCATCTTCCTTCCCTCCTGTTGTCCCCATCTTCCTTCCCTCCCCTTGCCTCCTTCTTCCTTCCCTCCCCTTGCCTCCTTCTTCCTTCCCTCCCCTTGCCTCCTTCTTCCTTCCCTCCTCTTGCCTCCTTCCTTCCCTCCTCTTGCCTCCTTCCTTCCCTCCTCTTGCCTCCTCCTTCCTTCCCACATCTTGTTTCCTACTTCCTTTCCTCCCTTTCCTTGCTCTCCCTTCTCCCCTCCTCCAAACCCTGCTGTTGTGCTTGGCCGCCCGTACCCAAATAGTACCCCATTGAAGTCTGAGAAGTTAGCTATTGAATTCTGGTGACTTGAGAATTGGTGTTTTGTTAAAGTAAAAGGAATGAGATTAATAATAGCGACGATAATGGTAAACGTTGTGCGTATGTGGGCAGCTGTTAACTGTGTTTGTAGCTGAATAAAAACCTATGGCTATAGCGAGAGTGCTAGTGGTAGTAGTAGTAGTTGTAGTTGTAGCAGTAGTAGTAGTAGTTGTAGTAGTAGTTGTAGTAGTAGTAGTAAATGCACCCCAGGTTAATCTGAATGTGAACACGATGGACGGCAAACCAGAGCGAGCCTTCATCCTCAGTCCACCATACTCCTTTCAGGGGACAGGGAGAGAACTGAGAGACGTTTGTATAATTTGACAGTTCCATCGCCGGGTCATGTCGGTACCACCACATGAAGGCGTCCCTCTCCATCATCACCAGAATACGAGAAACTTCAATGGAATATGTTCCTAGTCACGAAGAAGTGCTGTGAAAATGATATAGTGTTGTAGCACTGCCTTTTCTTGCCACTAAGGTATATGAAATAAGCTGTGAAAAGAAACTTGTGGTCCCGTTAGTGTGAAGGGAGTATAGTAAGGAAGGTAATAAGGTGCAGTGAGTTGTCAAAGTTGTGGAAGGTTGGCCGTGGCGCCTCAGACCAGCTGGGGTATAATGTATTCCGGAGAGACTCTGTTTATCCTGGATTCAACTACGCCAATTAGTTTTATTTTGGATTCAACTACGCCAATAAGTTTTATTTTGGATTCAACTACGCCAATAAGTTTTATTTTGGATTCAACTACGCCAATTAGTTTTATTTTGGATTCAACTACGCCAATTAGTTTTATTTTGGATTCAACTACGCCAATAAGTTTCATTTTGGATTCAACTACGCCAGTAAGATTTATCGTGGATTCAACTACGCCAGTAAGTTTTATTTTGGATTCAACTACGCCAATAAGTTTTATCTTGGATTCAAGTACGCCAGTAAGTTTTATCTTGGATTCAACACTGCCAGAAAGTTTTATCTCGGATTCAACTACGCCAATAAGTTTTATCTTGGATTCAACTACGCCAGTAAGATTTATCGTGGATTCAACTACGCCAGTAAGTTTTATCTTGGATTCAACTACGCCAATAAGTTTTATCTTGGATTCAACTACGCCAGTAAGTTTTATCTTGGATTCAACTAAGCCAATAAGTTTTATCTTGGATTAACTACGCAGGTAAGTATACAGGTGAATAACATATACAGGATGCCCCGTAAATAAGCTCCGTTAGAAACTCTCCTGACGTTATCTTATGTGTTGCGGGGACGGCTCAGTCTGCTGATGTGGGCGTGGCTGTGGCAGTGGGAGTAAGAAATTAATAAATGAAACAAGGCAGCCATTGCTAACGCTGCCACAGCCGTCCCCACAACACACAAGAAAGCAGCTGGCGGAGTGGAAGAGCAGCGTTATATATGGACCAGCCTGTCTATCAGGCAGTCTTTTTCTGGCCAGTCAGGAGCGTAGGGTCCCAGGGCTAGGTTACTCACTGGCGACATTTAAGGCGTGGGTGACCAGCCTCACTGTTCCCTGAGTGGCATTATGTGAGCAGTAAACCACAACCAACCCTCGGATCAACACCCTTGCCGCCCATACCCAGTTGGAACAGTTTAACCCACAAGACCACCAGGCGTCATTTGGTTATATGGTTACCACCCAGCATAGCAAATGGTTTCTTGGATTACAGGAAACCATTTGGCTTGTCAGTGTAAAGTCTTGTGGAGTAGACTGTAGCACCAGTCGAGCAGGGCAGTACTCCCGAGGTGGATGGAAAGCTGATGATAGGTAGTGCTGGAGCTCCCGTTTCATCAGCCCTCAGGACTAGTTCCTGACCATCCCCCTTTCCTGAACTTTTTCAGTGTCTCAGTTATACAGAGAGTAGGCCAGCATGCTCTCCAGTACAAATTTCTCTAACTATCTTCACCAAACTACATGCACAGTACACATTACACTTCCTATTCAAAATTCCCCAAAATTGGCGTCAATTCACCCAGCCTCGGAGTCCTCAGGGGGGGGGGACCATAAATGCCCCCGCCATCTGCCCCTCTCCCGGTGACGACTCGAGGTGCCTGGAACCACTGTCTGACTCTCTTCTTCTTCATTTCTGCAACATTCGCGGCCTTTCATCTAACTTTCGCTCTGTTGAGCACCACCTCTCCTCCTCTAAACCTCACCTTCTTTTTCTAACGGAGACTCAGCTGTCTGAGGCAACTGACAGCAAACCCTTTTCTGTATCCTCCTACTTTCTCTATACTCATTTCAAAGCCAAAGGTGGCTGTTGTGTATACATACGCAACGACTTATCTTGCTCTCGTGTTCCTGAACTTGATTCTTCTGATTTCTCCACACTCTGGCCTCGGCTTTCCTGTCTTTCTCTCACTAAATATATCTGTGCTGTTTACTTATCCCCTAATTCTACTGACTATCAAAAATTCTTCGACTATCTTACTTCTACGATGGAACACATTCTGTCCATTTCTCCTTTCTCTGAAATCTCCATTCTTGGAGATTTCAATGTTCACCACCACCTTTGGCTCTCCTCTCCTTTCACGGATCCACCTGGTGAACAAGCCTACATCTTTTCTATCCTTAATGACCTAGAGCAGCTTGTACAGCACCCTACCCGTATCCCTGACCGCCTTGGAGAGAGCTCCAACATACTTGACCTCTTCCTCACGACTAATCCTTCTGCTTACTCTGTTAATCTTTTCCTCTCCGTTGGGCTCCTCCGATCACAACCTTATTACCTTAACCTGTCCTATCACTCCAGTGCGGCCTGTGGACCCTCCAGGGAAACGTCGTCTGTGGCATTTTGGAGCCGCGGACTGGGAGGCCCTCAGGCAGTACTTCTTTGATTTTCCCTGGAATAATTATTGCTTCCATGGCCGTGAGCCATCTGAGTGTGCCTTGCGCATTACAAAGGTTATTCTCTCGGGCATGGAAGCATACATTCCTTTCTCATATCCTTTGACTAACGCAAGAAAGCCTTGGTTTAATCACGCTTGTTCTAATGCTGTCTGCAACAAGGAGAAGGCCTACAAAAGGTACCGGAGCCAACCCACCCCCGAATCACATAATCTTTACGTTTCTGCCTGGAATCGTGCTAAGTCTGTTCTTCGCTCTACTAAAAATAATTTCATCCATACTAAATGCTCTCAGCTCTCCAACTCGAATTCTTCCTGCTCCTTCTGGCACCTTGCCAAAAATCTTTCTAACAACTTTACCTCATCATCCTTCCCTCCTCTTTTCTACTCTGATGGTTCTGTAGCTATTTCTTCTACTGATAAAGCAGATCTCTTCGCACAGACTTTCTCCTCCAATTCCACCTTAGACGATACCGGTGCTGTTCCTCCATCACTTCCCCCCTCTGACTTCCTCATGGCTGACATTAAAATTTCTTCACATGATGTATTTTCTGCCCTCACTGGCCTCAGTACTAACAAGGCATATGGGCCTGATGGGGTCCCTCCTGTTGTTCTCAAGAACTGTGCTTCTGTGCTTACACCCTGCCTAGGCAAAGTATTTCGCCTTTGTCTGTCAACTTGTACCTTTCTTTCTTGCTGGAAGTTTGCTCTCATTCAGCCAGTCCCAAAGAAAGGTGACCACTCCCAACCCTCCAACTATCCTCCAATTGCTTTAACGTCCTGTATTTCAAACGTTTTCGAGTATATTCTTAATAGAAAAATTTTAAGGCATCTTTCCTATCACAACTTTCTTTCCGATCGTCAGTATGGGTTCCGTCAGGGACGCTCCACTGGCGATCTTCTCACCTACCTTTCAGACTCCTGGTCATCCTCCTTTCGGGACTTTGGCGAAAGCTTTGCCATTGCACTTGACATCTCAAAGGCTTTCGATCGAGTCTGGCATAAATCTTTAATTTCCAAACTGCCCTCCTACGGTTTCTATCCTTCTATCTGTGCCTTCATCGCTAGCTTCCTTTCTGGTCGTTCTATAGCCGCTGTTGTAGACGGCCATCGTTCTTCTCCTAGATCTATCAACAGTGGTGTTCCTCAGGGCTCTGTCCTATCACCAACTCTCTTCCTTTTATTCATCAATGATCTTCTAAGCTGTACATCTAACCCTATCCACTCATACGCTGATGACTCCACCCTTCACCATTCCATTCGGTTCCCGCAACGCCCATCTCAACAGTTACTTCAAGAAACAAGGGATGAGGCTATGGCACACCTAATGTCTGACTTGGCTCATATCTCTGACTGGGGTAAAAATAATATGGTTGTCGTTAATGCATCTAAGACTCAGTTCTTACACCTATCAACCCGACAAAATCTTCCACAGGTATACCCACTAATGTTTAATAATATTCAGCTTAATCCTGCATCATCCTTGAACATGCTTGTGGTTTCATTTACTCGGGACTTATCTTGGAAAGATCATATTACATCTCTTGTAAAATCTGCTTCCAAGAGATTGGGTGTGCTAAGCCGACTCCGCTCTTTCTTTACCCCTTCACAATTGTTGACTCTATACAGGGGTTTTATCCGCCCCTGTGTGGAGTACAACTCTCATGTGTGGGGAGGCTCCCCACATACAGCTCTTCTCAATAGGGTGGAGTCAAAGGCTTTTCGTCTCATTAACTCTCCTCCTCTTACTGACTCCCTTCAACCTCTGTCTCTTCGCCGCACTGTTGCATCTTTATCTCTTTTCTATCGCTACTTTAATGGTCACTGCTCCTCTGAACTGTCTGCATGCATTCCTCCACCTCTACGACGGGCGCGTAGCACCCGTCTAGCAGCAAACTCTCATCCCTTTTCTGTCCAACTCTCTAATGGAAGAGTTAACCGTTACTCCCAGTCTTTCATTTATGTAACAGGTCAGATCTGGAACTGTCTCCCTCTGTCTGTATTTCCTGCTGCCTATGATCTCCAGTCTTTCAAACGTAGTGTGTCCAGGCATCTCAAAATGATCGGATCTTGAATTTGGCTCTCTATTGTATTTTGTTTTTCTCTTGGAGAGAACTGTTACTGCGGGCTCATGGCCTCTGGTTCCTTCTTCCTCGCATTAAAAAAAAAAAAAAAAAAGTCACCTGAAGGAAGGCATGATTTTAATCTTGTTATACTCTCACTCATCATCCACTGTAACAACATTATTTAAGTTTACTTTTTTTTCTGTTAATAGTTTCTTAACCTTTGGCCTTTCGCGTCTTAACTATTCTAATGTTGGAGCTTCCCTAAACTGATTAAAATGACCCTGACGTAGCCAAAATAAAACTCCGATATGAAAGCACAACCAAACTTCAGTATTCCTGAGGTGATGATGATGATGATGATGATGAAGCAGCAGTTGAAGATAATTTCTTAACTTTTGAACTCTTGATCATTATAGGTTTTCTTCCGATAAATATAATCGCATGGCAGCGTCCAGGATAAAACACCTCAGGGGTTAATGGGTTAATGCTCCTGCCATTCGTGAAGGTTCAGTTTTCTCTGCGTCTGTGGTGGAGTCAGCAAGGGAGGTGGATGGTTTAATGCAGACGTAGGTGGTGGCTTTATATTCTCTCAGGGACAGACGTAGGTGGTGGCTTTATATTCTCTCAGGGACAGACGTAGGTGGTGGCTTTATATTCTCAGAGACAGACGTAGGTGGTGGCTTTATATTCTCTCAGGGACAGACGTAGGTTGTGGCTTTATATTCTCTCAGGGACAGAAGTAGGTGGTGGCTTTATGTTCTCTCAGGGACAGACGTAGGCTGTGGCTTTATATTCTCTCAGGGACAGACGTAGGTGGTGGCTTTATATTCTCTCAAGGACAGAAGTAGGTGGTGGCTTTATATTCTCTCAGGGACAGACGTAGGTGGTGGCTTTATGTTCTCTCAGGGACAGACGTAGGTGGTGGCTTTATATTCTCTCAGGGACAGACGTAGGTGGTGGCTTTATGTTCTCTCAGGGACTGGCGTAGGTGGTGGCTTTATATTCTCTCAGGGACAGACGTAGGTGGTGGCTTTATATTCTCTCAGGGACAGACGTAGGTGGTGGCTTTATATTCTCTCAGGGACAGAAGAAGGTGATGGCTTTATATTCTCTCAGGGACTGGCGTAGGTGGTGGCTTTATATTCTCTCAGGGACATGTTATGATAAAGCTTGGATGTTTTGCCAGTCTGTTTACCTGGCTTGGCTGTTGATATCAACACCCCCTCACCCTTTTGGTTCATCTATTTTGTTCACACTTGTACCCCGTTTTTTCACCTGTTTAATGTTTTCGTTTACTCATTTTACCTGTTTGTTATAAATTTTCCTCTTTCCATTCACATTTTTTTTTCACCATATGTTTTTTCTTCCTCCTTTTCTTTACCCATCACTCTTTGTCATCCTTTTGCCCTTCTTAGCTCATTCATTTCCTCTAATTCCATCCCAGTCCTTTCTTTTTGGTCACTTTAAACAGTTCACTCTGTTTCGTCTGTTGTTTCCTCCTTTCTGCCCACCTTTTTCATGCACTTCCTCCATTTGTTCACTTTTTATCTTTTTTTATTGGGTACTGTTCTGTTGTTATATTTGTTATTATCTGTATGTCCCTATCATTTCTTTCTCTTTCCTCTTCTGTCACCTGTCCTTGTATACAAGCTTTTTTCTTCCTAGTGTTATTTGAGAGAAGGGACACCTTTCTTTTGCATGTTTTCTTGTTTTTGTGTGCGTGCCTCCTCCCTCTTTCTTGCCCTCTCTTATTATTATTCTATATTTGGCTCATTCTCTCTCTTATTATAATCTATGCTTCCCTGCATTATCCCAGACGCCTGTTTATCTGGCTGGGCTGCTGCTGTGATGGAAGGGTATGGGAGCACCTTTTTTTCTCACTTTTTGGTTATTAACTTTTTCCTGTTACCTCTTTTCACCCTTTATCCCATACTGTTCACCTTTACGTTCTTTTTATTCACCATTTTCTTTTTCTTTTTTTTAGCTCTTCATTTCTTGTCATACACTTTTCTCCTTTTTATTTTTTCTCTTGTTCACAGTTATCATCTTTGTGTTCACTCTTTCCCTTTACTGTCCCACATCTTCATCTGTCTATGCAGTTATGCCATAAAGCTTCACACACACACCTCACGTCATAATTACTAAAATTCAAGTTTATTATGCCTGCCCTGTTAACTTAAAGGTCCCCCAAAGTACACACACACACACACACACACACACACACACACACACACACACACACACACTTTCTTCCCTGGAAACATAGTTTTTGCAGTGTTTGTGCGCTTTTAGCTGAGTTTTCACTGTCAAATGAGCAAAAAAGGGTAAAAACTGCGATAAACCCTACATCATCCCGGCAGTTTGTTTTCTAGTTACGTATACCGTGTTTTCCACGTTTTTATGGTGAACTAAGATAAACCAGCGTAATATCATACTGTATGGCGGTAAATGGTGGCTGGTGGAGGCGTCTACGATGGTTCATTACGGTATTTTGAAGGGATAATCGCCCCTCTGTTCAACCAGCTTGGCCCTTATATTCCGCCCAACAGGAACTGGCGATAGGCACAACTGGCCCAGCTCTCTCTCCCAGTGGCACGAGTTACAGCGGAAACAAACACTCGTATCAGCCCATTTCCTGATATCATGAC
>NC_137037.1:10971672-11134172 GCF_032717465.1 Coenobita brevimanus | reverse complement strand
TCATTACACCTTTTATTTGTTCATCTCTCCACCCTGTCACTCCACAGACATTTCCCAGGTAACTTGTTTCAACATCTCTTACTCTTCATTAATGTTCTTCAAGCATCGTCCATGCTTCACTTCTACACAGCACCTTAGTACTTGAACTACAGTAGTGTACGGTCAGGCACTGTTTTCTTCATCTCCACATACACATTTCTTTATCTTATAGCTGCTGTCAACCCTATCGTCGCGGGATGTCATTTTACGTTATTGCTGCTACAGTCAGTTTTTTTTTTTTTTTAATCTTAGAATTATGGACTGGAGTAGGAAATAAGCCTTCATTTATTCCTTCATTCCAGAATTCCAGACCTGAATAACACCGTCTTGTGATAGCCCGAGTAAAAAAGTCGACTTGCTGAAAGAATTACGTCCCTGCCATCATGCTTAATTGCTGCTCCCTTTCTTCTCTTGATCTTTCACACTACCATCATTTGCTATATATAAAAAAAAATAATAATTTGGTTTTAAGCCAGGTATCCCCGAAGGGCTAAGGCGTTGCCCCTGGGTAGAGGACTTTTGGACTGGAGCGTGTAGCATTTTATGACCGGATGCCCTTCCTGATGTCTACCAATGACCCTTGGGTGGATTCGATCCTCCGACCCCTCGGTCAGAGCGGAGCGCTCTAACCCACTGAGCCACGGCACACAATGTTTTTCATGATAGTTTTCAGTGTGTAGTTTCAGTATCGGATATTGCTCCTTGATTCCACTGCTGAACCTCCTAACCACAATTTCCAGTGCCCACCTCTTTTGGGAATTTATTGCTTACACCTGCGACACAGTTCTCAGAAAACTGTTATATTGGATGTTTAACAGCTTGTCTCTTTGTACGCCCGTATACATTTGATTCTTACTGCTGTTAGATCTTCTGTTAGTCGATATAATTCAGGTTAGGAGAGCGCTGTCTTAGCGAAGGAGGTAAGAAACGGGAAATCTAAGCAGAATAAATTCTGCTGAAGATAGCAAAAAAAAAAAAAAAGAAAAATAAGTTATCGGAGTGAGAATTGAAAATGTAATTATCTATCATATTATCATAAAAGAAAATCCAGTTACATGTTGTAACTTTAAAGGAATTATGCATTAGCATGATAGTCTCTTCGACAAGATGTCTTTTGAACTTCTCTTGTAAACATACCCAGGCGATTTTAGGTAAATTAATGGGATAATAACTTTCATTTATCTGTTTACCCTCATTTATCTCAAGTTGAACAGAAACACTCGCAGATCTCCTGATTAAAATAAATTCGTCATCGTAGTAAAGTGATTAAGTTTTAAGTATGAACATTTTAAAGATGCAACTTTGAATTAAAAAATTACCGACTGTTTGTTTTTATTAAACTTTTGACCACTGGGTTGACACATAAGCACATTCTCAGGCTCTCACATCTCTGACGTTTGCTCTACTTCTTTGTTTGCCCGACATGAGATCTACAAACGTGGCCAACATGCATTGCTAGACGTGGTGGTGGTGATGGTGGTGGTGGTGATGAGTGAGTGAAAGGGTGGGTGGTGGTTGTGAGTGAGAGTTGGTGGTGGTGGGGGGGGCGGTGGTGGGGGGGGGGTGAGGCTGGACGGTAATGAGGGCGGAAGGGACCATGTAAATTGTCTTACTGCTAATTCAAAACACTTTTATTATGAGCCAACAGGAGGCCTTTGTCAGCACTTAGGTAAATATAGCCTCTGTTACTCTGGGATAAACATTTCCTGTGTCCTTATAATAGGAATGAATGGCACCGTAATATTTAAATACTCTTATTAATGTTACATTTTTAAATCTCACGTCCGTATTTTTTTTTCTCCTGCGTCCTGCTCTGGGCATAGGCATCACAGCCTGTTCCATGAGGCTCAGCAGCCCGACGTAGTGAACATCTCCACGTGTCACCACCTGGGCGCTTACAGTCACCGTCCATACTGAGTGCATGCAAGAGCTGTATCATACAGGACTCGTGTACTGGTATTATCGGGGGTGTTATTACATGTCGGCGGGTCTTCTGGTAGATCAGTGAAGTCTGCTTTAACGAAATTCAAATCCTTAAACTGTTCCCTGCCCCAGCAAGGATTCGAACCTGGGTCCACTGGGACTGCAGACCACACTCTACCGACTCGGCCACCGCCTCCCAACGGGTTCACTGTTAGCAGAAACGCGAAAAGTTTTGTCTGCGTAGCCATTTAAAATGCAGGGGCTTCTCTCAGCTGTTATGTTGTATGGGCCATCCAGAAGGCATAATTCTGGCCTATATACTGGCTGTAAAATACGTACAATATAGTCAACATCTCATCTGAATCAAATCAGAATAATATCCAATATGGGCCCAGACCTTTGAAGGGTTAATCGAGTTAGGTTCAGACCATTTACAGGGCAGGGGTGTTCCTTGTCTGAACAAAAGCCTCTTCATTAGCCACAATATAATACACCATACCAATCAAAACCCTGCACCTGCCATACCAGTCATACCAACCTTCCAGCCACCATACACACAATATTAACCATCCACCCATCATACCAACATTCCAACCACCGTAGGAACGATAGTAACCTTTCAGCCAGGACGAGTCATACCAACCTTCCAGCCACCATACCAGTCATTACAGCCTTCCAGCCACCATACCAGGCATTACAGCCTTCCAGCCACCATACCAGTCATTACAGCCTTCCAACCACCATACCAGTCATACCAACCTTCCAGCCACCATACCAGTCATACAACCTTCCAGCCACCATACCAGTCATTACAGCCTTCCAGCCACCATACCAGTCACACCAACCTTCCAGACACCATACCAGTCATACAACCTTCCAGCCACCATACCAGTCATTACAGCCTTCCAGCCACCATACCAGGCATTACAGCCTTCCAGCCACCATACCAGTCATACCAACCTTCCAGCCACCATACCAGTCATATAACCTTCCAGCCACCATACCAGTCATACCAACCTTCCATCTACCATACCAGTCATGCAACCTTCCAGCCACCATACCAGTCATACCAACCTTCCATCTACCATACCAGTCATATAACCTTTCAGCCACCATACCAGTCATACCAACCTTCCAGCCACCATACCAGTCATATAACCTTCCAGCCACCATACCAGTCATACAACCTTCCAGTTACAATACCAGTCATACCAACCTTCCAGCCACCATACCAGTCATACAACCTTCCAGTTACAATACCAGTCATACCAACCTTCCAGCCACCATACCAGTCATATAACCTTCCAGCCACCATACCAGTCATACCAACCTTCCAGCCACCATACCAGTCATACCAACCTTCCAGTTACAATACCAGTCATACCAACCTTCCAGCCACCATACCAGTCATACAACCTTCCAGTTACAATACCAGTCATACAACCTTCCAGTTACAATACCAGTCATACCAACCTTCCAGCCACCATACCAGTCATACCAACCTTCCAGTTACAATACCAGTCATACCAACCTTCCAGCCACCATACCAGTCATATAACCTTCCAGCCACCATACCAGTCATACCAACCTTCCAGCCACCATACCAGTCATACAACCTTCCAGTTACAATACCAGTCATACCAACATTCCAGCCACCATACCAGTCACACCAACCTTCCAGTTACCATACCAGTCACACCAACCTTCCAGCCAGCATACCAGTCATACAACCTTCCAGCCACCATACCAGTCATACAACCTTCCAGCCACCATACCAGTCACACCAACCCTCCAGTCACCATACCTGTCATCCCAGCCTTCCAGCCACCATACCAGTCACACCAACCTTCCAGTTACAATACCAGTCACACCAACCTTCCAGCCACCATACCAGTCACACCAACCTTCCAGTCACCATACCTGTCATTTCAGCCTTCCAGCCACCATACCAGTCACACCAACCTTCCAGTTACAATACCAGTCACACCAACCTTCCAGTCACCATACCAGTCATCCCAGCCTTCCAGCCACGATATCAACCACCATCGCAACCTCCCATCCTGTATAGTAACCATATCAACCTCTCAGCCACCACACCAATCATACTGCCCTTCCAGCCACCATACCAATCATACCAGCCATTTAACGTCCATACCAGCCATACCGGTCTTCCTCCACCATACCAGCTCTCCATCCTCCCCACCAGTCTCACAACAACAAACCATCATTTCTTATTACACAGGCTGGTCCATATATAACACTCCCCTTCCACTCCGCAGGACAATTTTTCATGTGTTGCGGGAGCGACTCAGTCAAGGTTATCATTGTCTCCTCTGCATCATTAATTCGTTTCCTACTCCCACCGCCACACTCACACCCACACCTGCAAAATGCGCCGTCCCCACAGCGCATAAGTTACCGTCATGTGAATTTCTGGTGTAGTGGTATTTACGAATCACAGTGTAAACTCGTATGACCTTGGGACCCTTGCAAAAGTAGGAGGTTAAATATTATATCCTTCATTATGCCTTGGTCTGAGAGTCTGTCCTAAGCTGAACAGTATCCTTTACCGGTACCAAGAATATATAAGGAAAGGTGTGTTGGTGAGGAAGTGGTTATGCTGTAAATTACTCTCTCTCTCTCTCTCTCTCTCTCTCTCTCTCTCTCTCGTAGGGACCGTAAGGTCTGTGTGGTCTGTGTATCTATGTAACTCTATGTAACTCTCTCTCTCCCCCTCCCGTCCATCCCCTCTGCTCTTACCCTATCCTACATTAATTTCTTTAACATCCTGTTCGACACATCTTGCATTCCCTCATCCACTATTTCCTGTCTTACCGTTTCCCTCATATATTTTTACTGCTTATCTCTCCTCTCCTTTCCTCTCCTCTCCCTTCCTCTCGTAGCCTCTCTCTTTTCTTCTCTCCAATCGTTGTTCTCCCTTCTTTGCTTCTCTTCTATACTCACTTCTCGTTCCTCTGCCCCTACTCTCTTCTTTTTCCTCTACTTCTCATCTTCTCTTTCTCTCCTTTCTTCCCTTCCTTCCTCTTCTTCCCCTTCTCCCTCGATCATGGCATTCCTCGTGTTGCTTCGACAATTTGTGTGAGCAGGCGGGTCACGTATCAGAGGGTGACCTTCCAGCTGAGAGAGAGAGAGAGAGAGAGAGAGAGAGAGAGAGAGAGAGAGAGAAGATGCAGAGAAGTAAGGTACAGAAGGCAAGAGGGGAGGGAGCTGCGAGAAGAGAGAAGGAAGAAACAGGAAAAGAGGCAGCAAGGAAAAGAAGCAGAGGAGCAGAAGATGAGAGACGAAATGGAGGGACGAGAGTGGGGTAAGTAGTGGCCCACAGGGGAGAGGGGCAGGAACAGAGATAAGCTGGGGGATGGAAGGAAGAGCGACAGTGGGGAGATAGGAGGAGGAGGGGCAGTGGGGAGAATGAAGGAGGGACAGTGGGGAGATAGAGGGAAGAGGGACAGATGGGAGATGGAAAGAGGAGGGACAATGGGGAGATAGAAGGAGGGGGGGCAGTGGGGAGATAGAAGGAGAAAAGGCAGCGGGGAGGTAGAAGGGGAGGGGGAGTGGGGAGGCGGAAGGAGGAGGGACAGTGGAGGGCAAGGAAGGAAACACAGGAAGAAGGGAAAGTTAATGCGATGGAAAACAATGAAAGGGGGGGAGAGGACAATGAAGGAGATGCTGATACCGAGAAGGATAAAGAGGGAAGACAGAAAGAAATAGAAAACAGGCAGAAAGAAAGCAAGGAAGAAGAAAGACAAATGGGAAATAGACGGAAAAGAAGGAAAAGAGTACGAACAAGAAGGGGAAATGTCAGAAGAGAGGACGCAGGAAAATTTCGTTTGGTGCAGATTAATGTAAAACCAAGATAAGGAGACTAGATTGATGTATCAAGAGAACAAAGCAAGAAGTAACGCAAAACAAAAACAAGTAAGAGAAAAGGGAGAAAAGAAAATACCTGTCCTTCTTCCCTGTTGTTGGCTCTCACTTTTAACGACACAACTTCTGCAACCAGGATAGGAAGACAGCAACATAGGAAGGGCAGGCACGTAGGGACAAGAACGTGGGAAGAGGCACAAAGAAAATAGCCACGTATGAACAAGAACACAGACAGGCACGAAGGATGGCAGGCTTGTAGTGACAGGCACGTGGAGACAGGCACAAAGGCAGGCACCAAGGAAGAAAGGCATGTAGAAAAAAGCACTCAGACAGGCACAAAAGAAGGCAGGTCCAAACAAGGACAAAGTGTAGCAAACAGCAACAGACCTGATCCTTTCCAGGGACCGTCAGTAAAACTTAACTCCAAGTAGATACCCTGGTTAAACTTAGAAAGACAGGGATGTGGACGAGCAAGTGAGTACATAAATAAGCATGTAGGATGTAAGGTTGGATGTATGAAGGTAGGTAAGTAAAGTGTAGGAAAGTAGGTTGTAGGAAGGTAGGTAAGGTTTAGGAAGCTAGGTAGAATGTTGAAAGGTGGTAAGGTACAGTCGGGGACTTTTCCAGCAAATACAGTAGATGTGGCAACAAGATCGAGTTGTATTAAATGTGGCGCAACGTGTTTTGCTTATGTTGGAAGTCCAAGAATGGATACGAAAGAGCCTCTGTGATGGGTGGTCAGAGGTGGCTGCCACGGTTTATAATGCGGTTATCTTCAAGTCTAATACAACTTTTGTTATTGGGAATGTTAGGTGATATTAGGTATGAACAGAAATCTAAATTAGCAACAGTAAACGTTACTAATTTACAGTTATGAATAATATTTTCTAATAATGAATTAAGGGAAACTATTATCAAAATAATAAGGATTTGGCATCTACTGTGTTGGTAACCTAGACATGAGGTGCACACAGCAGCCTTGGGGTCCCAAGGAATATAATGATGCAGTTAAGGAGTCACTAAACGAAATGGACTCGAACCACAATGACATCGTAAAAGGAGGTCTGAGAAGTTCAAGGCCGTACCGTGTGATTGGAGTTTCAAAGAACATAACTGTCGTGAATCATCATGTGGACTACTTTCCGAAGATCTAACAGTTCTGAGCGTAGAGCAAGGTGGAAGGCTTCACCAGATTATGAGCGAGGTAGAGGGGAGGTATCCAAGTAAATGGAGTGTAAGCATGGTGGCCGAGCACTGCTGAATGTTGCACACAGGGCCGCCATAGAAATGCATAAAGGGACGAGTAAATGTAGGGAAAGGACGAAGATTTTGCATGGAGTTTGGAACGCATTAATGGTGAATGTAAATAGTATGTGTGTAAATATTTAAAACAGTACTCAGTCCACATCCCATAAACTAATTTTTCACATTGTTTTCTGTTTGAAAACACTATTCAAAGTATGCATCATAAGTAAAGATGTATATACTTCATCCTAAAAAAAAAAAAAAAAAAAATCTTACATGATACAACAGAAAAAATATATATATATTTCATTCGGAATTAGCGTTTCAGATATGTTCAAATTAGCCTACTGAGCAGTAAGTGAAACAATTTGTGTCTTTCAGGCCGGTAAATTACTACCTGTTAGGGCAGTCTCACTCACGGCTGGTGTGATGCCATCAGTGCGGGTATTTTTATGACATGGCCATAAATCTGACGTAAGGTCTACAACGACTTCACAAAACTTAGATCTTTAAACTCTTCCCTGCCACTGCCTGGGATCGATCTCGCCTTCTTTTGGACAGCATCCCACTGTCCTAACCACCCCACCACCAACTAGGTTTGGGCCTGGCGAAAGTAGAAGTAGCCGTATTAGCTGATGATATCTCTAAAATTATACTCGCGCTTTAAACCAGGATTTTACTCTCTGGCTTGATAAATGAGGTAATGAGGGTATTAATTACACAACACGTAATGAGGGAGGCGGTGGCTGAATCGGTAGAGAGGCGGCCTGCGGTCCTAATGGACCCAGGATCGAATCCCGGCTGGGGCAGGGAACAGTTTAAGGATTTGAATTTCCTAAAAGCAGACTTGCCTGATCTACCAGATGACCCGCCGACATGTAAAATACCCCCGCTAATACCAATACACCAATCCTGTATGAGACAGCCCTAGCATGTATTCAATATGGATGGTGGGTGTTAGCGCCGAAGTGGTGACATGAGGAGGTGTAGGAGGACTACTGGGCCTTGGGATAGGTTACTGCCTCCGAGAAATAGGCCATGAAGCCTTTGCCCAGAGTCGGACAAAAAAAAAAAAAAAAAAAATCACTGGCAGGAAACTAAAAGAAAAAAAAAATGCAGGAATGACGAGTGATTTGTTGGCGTTGGTGTTGGGGAAATGGTTTAATTAGAGCGTCCCATTTACTGTACTGATACAAATACACATGAGCCCTACAACACACACACACACACACACACACACACACACACACACACACATTTTATATGTGGTGTTGATGAGGGCATGTAAGTACCCACACGCACAAGAAGGCAAGAGGAATGAAGTAGAATTTGTGGGGGTCACAGATGTATGGCATGATATCACTCGGTGCAGCATAGTGACATCGATATACAAAGCAAAGTAGACAAAAAATAATCATAAATCAGACTAAAAACACGCCTAAGCAAACACAGAAACAAGTAACACACAGACCCGCTAGCACAGCACAACGCAACAGAAAAGCATCAGACAGATACACACCAGCACGGCACAACGCAACAGAAAAACTCTGACAGATAAAAAACGTAGGTACAGATATGAACTCAAAAACATAAAACATAGAAACACACAACCAGGACACAGTATAACAAAAATAATCACACACACACACACACACACACACACACACACACACACACACACACACACACACACAAATATTTCCGGCTTTAAAGAGGCCGGAATGAAATTAACACAGATGAGTGAGGAGTGTTGGTGGGTGTATGCTGAGGGGTGTATGGCGTGATATACTGTACATTGTCAGTAAGTGTGCATGATGGCCTCCAGCGACACACATTGTTCTCTTAACGAGTGGCTTTTGCAGTTCACCCCGCCACCCAGTAGGCCGCGGGATTTGAAACCTACCACGCCTTTCACATGTGCGTTTTGGTAGTGCCTGTTGGTGTTGGGTCGCGGTGATGTTAGTGTTTTGATTTCGTATACTGATGCGTTAGATTCCAGTGATATGGACAGAGAATTTGAAGTTGTGTGTGTGTGTGTGTGTGTGTGTGTGTGTGTGTGTGTGTGTTGATACCATTTTTTTTTTTTTTTTTGCATGATACTGTAAAATTCAGGAGTTACGAACTGACAGTGCAGTAGCCCTTGTTTATATGTATATAAATGTTGTGTCTGAAATTGTGTTTGTATGTAGGTATGTAAAGTTCATTAACCTTCGTATATGAAGAATTTTTAGCCCGGTATTTGGAAGGTGGATTGTACAGCGGCAGTGTAGGAACTTAGCCCTTTGACTGCCACATTGTATTGTGTTCCCACCGTGCCCAGATGATTTTATTCACTTTAACAGAAACCTGTCACACCAATCTTTTACCCTCATTAATCCAGGCACTTCCTTATTATTGTTATTATTATTATTATTATTATTATTATTAATTCTACCGATCTCCACCATTTATGTGATGATCTTTGTATCCGTCATAATTTTTATTAATATTATTATTTCGTCACTTTTCGTCCCCGATTTCCATCATACTTATTGAGGATGTACAACACCCTGGCCCTTTACACTGACTCAGTGTCAGTGACCTTGACCCACATTTCTAGATCACAGGTTCAAAAATGTCAAAAAAATCATGAATACTCAACAGTATTTTTTTTTTTTAATGTGACTGACTCTGGGCATAGGCTTCACAGCCTGCTTTCAGGGCCCAGCAGTCCTCCTATGTACCGTACACCTCTACATGTCACCACTTCGGCGCTAACACCCACCGTCCATACTGAATACATGCTAGGGCTGTCTCATACATGATTGGTGTATTGGTATTAGCGGGGGTATTTTTACGACATGTTGGCGGGTCTTTTGGTAGATCAGTAAAGTCTGATATTTATGTAATTCAAATCCTTAAACTGTTCCCTGCCCCAACGGGATTTGAACCCGGGTCCGTTAGTACGGCAGGCCAACTCTTTACCGATTGAACCACCGCCTCCCCCTAAAACTACTGTACTTTAGATTTTTTTAATGCAAGGAAGAAGGAACCAAAGGCCAGTAGTCCGCAAATTGTTCCCCCCAAGTAAAGACAAATACATGATATCACGGAGCCAAATTCAAGATCCGTTCATTTCGATGCCTGGTCACACTGGTTTTCAAAGACTGGAGATCATAAGCAGTAGGAAATACAGACGGATGGAGACAGTTCCTGGGTTGGCCAGTTGCATACATGTTGGACTGGGAGTAATTGTTAACTCTTGCATTAGGGAGCTGGACAGAAAGGGCAAGTGCTACGCGCTGGCCGTAGCGGTGGAGGGATGCAAGCAGACAATTCAGAGGAGCAGTAACAATATAAATAGCGATAGAAAAGAGATAAAGATGCAACAGTGCGGCGAAGAGACAGAAGTTGAAGGGAGCCAGTAGGAGGAGGAAAGTTAATGAAACGAAAAGCCTTTGACTCCACCTCGTTTAGAAGAGCTGTATGTGGGTTGCCTCCCCACACATGAGAGTTGTACTCTATACAGGGGCGAATAAGACCCGTGTATAAAGTCAACAATTGTGCAGAGGTAAAGAAGGCACAGAGTCGGCTTTGCACACCTAATCTCTTGGAAGCAAACTTTACGGGTACACAGGGTGTACCCGCTCCACCCTGCCCAGTACCCTCCACCATCCCAGTCCTTCCTCCCCACTTTCTCTCCGCCCACCCACCCATTGTTTACTCATCCGTGTATTTTGAGAGAGAGAGAGAGAGAGAGAGAGAGAGAGAGGATTGTTACTGAGCAGGGGCAGAATGTCAGCTTGCCTTTCGTCGAGACTACTCCTTGCAGGATGGGGCATTAGACGAAGGGTAGATGCATAGTAAAAGATAGGAGGGAGAGTAGTGTGGTGGAGGGGCAAGAGGTGTGAAAAAGAAAGGAGAGAGAACAGAGAAGGAAGGAAAACATGTGGTATGTAGGGATGAAGGAACCGGGGAGGGAGGGAGACAAGAGAGGGGAAGAGTGAAGGAAATGGAGGAAGGTAAGAGAGGAGAGAAGAGACGGGAGAGAGTGAAGGAGATATGAAAGGGGAGGAGAGAGGGAGAGCGTTAAGAGAGAGAGGAGGGCAGGGAGGGAGGACAGGAAAAGGAAAGGAAGGAGAGATAGAGAGAGAGAGAGAGAGAGAGAGAGAGAGAGAGAGAGAGAGAGAGAGAGAGGTGAGAGCAGGCTGGGGGAAGAAGAGGGAAGAGAGATGATGCAGAGAGTAGTTTTTGAGATGATATGGGAGAGGTGAGGATGGATAGGGGAGAATATAAGAAGGGAGGAGGAGACGAAGGGAGAACAAAGCTAGTGAAAGTAGGAGAGGGGAGAAAGAAAGTGTGAGAGGAAATGTAGCAAAGAAATAGAATGAGAGGATAAACAAGGAAGGAAGGAGGGAGGGAAGGAGAGAAAGGGTGAATGGGGATAGAGGTGGATGAGGGGATAATGAAGACAAATAAGAAAGCGTATATAGTGAAGACTGAAAAATTTAAGACGGATGAATGTGGGATTAAGCGGTAAAGGGAAGACATAGACCTGGCCGAGGAGGGAATAGAGAAGGAATTAAGAGAGCCATGAGGCATCTGGAGAGAGAGAGAGAGAGAGAGAAGAAAGGACCAGGGAATAACATCGTTGGGAAAAACTTCGAGGGAAAAGTGAGTATAGCACTATGCAAAAACAGTCCGGAAAAGAAAGTAAACATGGAAAGACGAAGTGTAAAATATATATGAGCGTGCGTTGGAGAAAAAAGAAATGAGTCATGAGTATTAAATTATGGAAGAATAATGTGGAGAGGAAAAAGAAGTGACTGGAGAACAGATGGTGTTGAGAAAATCTGATGGAAGAAGTTGGCAGGGAGGAACAGCGTGTGTCAAATTAGTGTGGGGGGTGGAAAAACTGACCTTTTGCCATATATTTTGAGTGAGGAATGATGATGATGAAAGGAAAGGCTTTGAAATCGAACTAAATAAACAAGAAGAAAGTGGGTAGTATGAAGTGATGGGAGGATGACGTGATAATACAGTAATTATATATTCTTTTAACCTTTACATATACAGTATGTATTGTCAATCTACGTGTACACCTTTTATTGTAGAGGGTCAGCGTGTAAACCTGAATGTAGGTATAGCGTGTGGAAATGTCAGGAACCCTGCATACATTTACTAAATTTAAATAAAGGTTCTAAATGATTTGGTGTGTGTGTGTGTGTGTGTGTGTGTGTGTGTGTGTGTGTGTGTGTGTGTGTGTGTGTGTGTGTGTGAAGTGCAGCCAAAAATGGAAAATGGATTTCGATGAATCTTGGCAGGATGGTTGAAATTGGGTCCCAAATATGGCATTTTCTCTTTCATGTTGATTGATATTTTCCGAACTGGAGTTTTGGACTAACAGTTGTCCACATTGGTGTTGCAATGCTCGCTCGTGGAGGCGGCGGCTGGGCATTTCCGTAGATTTGCATGTGTCTTTGAAAAAAGAGAGGGGGCAGTCCGATGTCTGTTACTTCATTGATGCTGCCAGCAGACGATTTTATTCAGCAGAAAATGGTGGTAGATGTGGTGATGGTGGTAGTGGTGGTGGTGGTGGTGGTATCAGTGACCATGATGATGGTAGCTGTGATGGTGATGGCGGTGGTGGTGTCTCATGGTGGTGGTGGCAGTTGCGATGATGATGGTGGTAATGGTGGTGGTAGCTGTGATCTTGATGGTGGTGGTGGTAGCTCGCTCCAAAGAGAAGAGTGGTTCAGGAACGGCTGTGATTTGGACAAGTGCTGAGTGACCCGATAGGGCCGGGAAGCTCTTATAATGCCACTATACCACCAAAACACTATCATGATTATAGCTACTGCCTTAGAACTAAATACTAGCCTAACACTACCACTATAATACCATGACACTACCGTATTACTGCTGTAGAGCTACAATAGCACTTCCAGAACATAGTCATAATTCGACTGCCATAATACTACCAGAAAACTACCATGATAATACCATAACACTACCGTAATACTGCCAAGATAATGCCGATGACAAAAATTGAATCAGTGCGATATTTCCTTTGTGAGTGTGTCTGACCCGGGAGAATACCGGTATTTCGGTCAGAAACACTGATTATCGGTTATTGGATAACAGTGACCCAGTCTACGAGTATTACAGCCTCACGCCCACCCACACCCACGCTTACACACCCACTCTCACCCTCCTACACCCACATACTCACCCCCACCCCCACCCATACCTTCGCCTTAACTGACACCCTTACACTCACATCCACACCCTCACCCACACAACCGGACCTATTTCCTACTCCCACACTCACCTTGACTGACACCCTTACCCTCATATCCACACCCTCGCCAGCATCCACATCCAAACCAGCACCCTAACCCTCACCTAAACGAATTCACACGTCCTCACCCGCACACCCACCCTCACGCCCATTCTTACCACACACTCACATCCACACTCTAGTCGTGACCCAAAACCCCACCCACATCCATCCTCACACATTCACTTACTCACCCACCCTCTCCCTCGCCCTCAATCACACTTTCCTCATCCTCTCCCTCACCCTCAGATTCACTCTTACACTTTCCACTTGTCTCTCCTTCAGTCGTTCTCTCTGACTCTTCTTTTTTCGGTGTATCTATAACTTTTATTTCCATACATGAACTTTTATCACCTCCTGTTTCCTTTCCTTCACTCTGTTTAATTATCTTTCTTTTTTTTTTTTCTTTACACTTTGATTCTTTCCTTTTTCTTTCATTGCCAGTGATTCTTTTCTTCCTTGCTTTTAAACCCCTCATATGGATATTCCTTTCCTTTCTTCATTATGAACCTTCCTTCTTGCCTTCCTGAATTATAAATCTTGTTTCCTTCCTTTATTATGATTCATCTTCCCTTATTTATGGATCAGCTTCACTTTCTTATTTATGAATCTTCTCTCCCTCCTTATTTATAAATCTTCTTTCCTTTATTATTTACAGGTATTCTTTCTTCCTTTTTTTATAACACATTTCCCTTCCTTATGTATGAATCTTCATTCCTTCCTTATGTAAAAACTTCTTCCCATACTTAATTATGAATCTTTTTTTCTTTCCTTAATTATCGGCTGCTTTTAGCAAGGCGGGGAGAAATAGTGTGTGTGTGTGTGTGTGTGTGTGTGTGTGTGTGTGTGTGTGTGTGTGTGTGTGTGTGTGTGTGTGTGTGTTGCCAAAATATCTCGAAAAGTTGTGGACCCTCGGGAAATGGGAGCTGTGTGGATGTATAGAGGTGTATTACATTTGGTGAGGATTTGATCAAAGACGACCGAATGCCATCCGCCATACAGTATATACTTTTTTTTAATATGGATTGGCTTATTGGAACGTGGTGACTGAATTCCGTAGAGTATTGCGAATTGTCTCCAAATTTGGTTTGTAGGCAGCTTGCACCATAGCCAGCAATATATCTTGGCGGACGATTAGCATTCGGCGTCCGAATGCTTTTGTTTCACTGTGAAGCTTCTGTCCTTTCCTAATGATGAATCTTTTTTCCTTCCTTCCTTCCTTAATTATCTGTTTTTTCTTTCCTTCCTTAATAATATTTTCTTATCGTTATTTCGAATAATTTCTTCCTTAGTTATGAATCCTTTTTCTTTCCTTAATTATGAGTTTTCTTTCTTTCCGTCCTTAATTATGAATCCTCTTTGCTTTCTTAATTATGAATGTACCTTCTGTCATTCCCTGTTATGAATGTTCTTTCTCTCTTTCCTTAATTATGAACATTTTCTTTCTTTCCATACGTATGATCAGCTTCCTTCCTTAATTATAAATCTACTTTCTTTCCGCAATTACGAATCTTCTTTCTTTCCTCCCGTAATTACAAATCTTCCATCTTTTCATCCTTAATTATAAATATTTCTTCTGTCCTTCCTTAATAATGAATCTCTTTCTTCCTTCATTATATATCTTCATTCCTTGCTTACTTATAAATCTCTTTCCTTCCCATCGTAAGTAATTATTATTCTTATTTTTTTTTACCAGTTACATAATCATTCCTTCCTTCCGTTGTTACTTCTCGTTTTCTCATTAACTTTCCTTTATTAATCATTCTTCTTTCTTTCCATATATCTTTTCTCCCGTTTATCCTTACCTAGCCTACTTTCTTCCTTTCCTCCCTTCCTTTATTCCTTCCTTCCTTCCTGCATTCCTTCATTCCTCTCCTCCATCCTTCCTTCCTTATCAGCCTTCTTTATATACCTCCTACACTCTCGGTTGTTACATTTATTATCCTCTTCGAACCCAATATTTTCTCTTCTTCCTTTAATTTTCCCTTCCTTCCGACCAGCTTCCTTCCTTCCTTCCTTCCTTCCTTCCTTCCTTCCTTCCTTCCTTCCCTTCCCTTCCCTTCTTTCCTCCTTCCATGTTTCACACTTACCACTCTTCTTTCTTTACATTCTTCATTCGCACTCGACCATCACATTTGCAGTTCTCTCAGTTCAATATTTTTTTTTCCGTCCATCCTCACTTCCTTCCTTCCTCTCACGCATCCTTCATTCCTTCCTTCCTTCCTTCCTTCTTGTATTTACTCAGTCATTTACATCTACAGTATAATTCCTTGTTCTTCTTGCTCTCCTTCCATCCTTCCGTATGTCCTTCAGTCATATTTCATCTATTCATTTTTCGTTCTTTGCCATATGTCGTACCTTTCCTACCTTCCCTTCTTCCTTCCCACCTTCCTTCTTCCTTTGCTACTTCCTTCTTCCTTCTCTCCTATATTTTTTCCTTCAATGCCTGTATTTCTACTTTCAGGCCTTCCTTCTTTTCGATCCTTTCTTCCATTCATCACATCTGTCTTCCATCGTCTCTTCCCTCCAACACTCCTTCTTTTCTTCTTTCCTTCCTTGCTACCTCCGTCCTTCTTATGATCCTTCCTATCCTGATCGCCGAGGTGGTGTTGCATGGAAACGACACAGAAAAATGGTGAAGACAGCGAGACAGCGAGAAATAAACATAAAACAAAAAGACTTACAGACAAAGGCAGACGAACACACACACAGACACACACACACACACACACACACACACACACACACACACACACACACACACACACACACACGCACGCGCGCGCGCATATGATAATTATGTATGTATACGCTCGCGCGCGCGCGCATAGAGAGAGAGAGAATGAGAGATCCATGAACCCATTGAGTTCGAGGTCGCGTGTCTTTTATAGTTCCTGCAATTACCAAACCACAATACCAGGCCAGGACGCTGATTTCCGTTGTGTAGCATTTTTTCACTTTTTTATTTTATTTTAAATCCAGGAAAGTCTAGGTTAGGTTAGGCGTTTTCTTCTTAGTAGCAGGTTAGGTTAGTTTGTCAGTCAGTTAGGTTAATGTGTTGGTTAGTTTAGGTCAAGTTATGTTGGAGTTTAAAAAGACAGAAAAGATGGAAGAACGATCATCCTTGGAAAATCCAACTTAAGAGGTGACGCACAAATGGTATTGAGAAGAGAACTGTGAGGGGTGGACACAAAGGGCCATATACTGGTTGGTTAAAGAGACTCCCCACCACCTCCTTCTTACCACATGATATGCCACCTTTGTATTACCATGTACCTTATATGCTGAATATACTTCCTTATTAATTAACCCTAAAACAGTACACCTAGTTGCGCCTATACACCATTAGAACACCTGGGTCTCACAGACCCACAAAATAGAAAAAAAAAATACTTGTGTTTTATTTACTGAATCCTTGACAAATCTACAACCTTTTTGGTTCAATTTACTATGCAATAATGAATATACAATTAAAATTAACATATTTAAAGCATTTTAGGCAAATTTTTGAAAAAAATCTTTACAGTTTCTGTTTACATGGACCCCATAAGAAAAGAAACGACACAATGATGCTCGCACTGCTGTCAAAGCTAGTGGCATGAAGGGTCTTCGTGGTGTGGAAAGGGCAATTCACAGGGTGAAAAAATTTGCATCACACAACAGTAAATTTCAGCTCCCCTTATCCAGTACACCTGGGTCTCACAGACCCAATGTTATACACTAGTGTGTTATACACCAAAACAGAAGGAGACCTGGAAAAGCACACAGCCACCTTTAACATCGGCATTCAAACCTAGGAAGCTATTGAGAAGGACAGGGGTCCCTGGCATATAATAGTTGCTAAACCAGTAAGTGGCAAAAAGTGGCCGGGTCTCTCAGACCCAGGTGTACTGTTTCAGGGACACGTAAGTAACATCCACGAGTAGGCTATACCAAAACATAGCAAATAAAGTATACGGGTAAGACAAAGCTGTTAGCAAACCGTGTACGCCTCATGTGCAAAATCCAAGCCGTGTAAGCCGACAGGAATATGCCTCATATGAAAAACCAAAACAAAGATACATAGAAATGAGTACAGTGGAGATAAACCGCTCTTGACGTATGGGTATTGATGATGCGGACGAACAGCTAAGGCCATAAAATGGGTCTGACATATATACATTTATTCATTCATACTCAGGTTTGTGTGTGTGTGTGTGTGTGTGTGTGTGTGTGTGTGTGTGTGTGTGTGTGTGTGTGTGGAGTGGTGTTTGAGGCTGCAACCTGTAATGGGTATAATGGCTGTGTCACTCTTTCGTCATCAACACATCAAACTAAGCTTTAAATATACCACACCGCAATAACTCTTTCATTCTTTATCGTACAAGTATCTTGACAAAGCTTAACCACTACACATAGAGGGAAAAATCGAACCATCAGAAACACACAGTGCGATTTTCGTTGTTTCGCCACTTGTAAATTTTCTTCGAACTGAACTGAGAAGATACGTGCTCCTTTGACAAAGTATTTGTCGCGTTTCTTTGACTGAGGAGTGAAAACATTAACAAATTACTTAGCTGTTTACTTGTTTGGCACTAAATGAAATAATTTTTGTAACTGTTGAAAGCCGTGTTCGATGTTGTGTCTTTTTGCTAAATAATTTTAATACAGTATTGTTATAAAGGTGAAGTTATCTAATCTTTCAACAGTATTTTTTCCTTTAACGTGCAGTTAATCACAAGTAAATCCGGCAAAACAAACCTAGCACCGTAACGCAGAACATAATACAGCTACTGATAATGATATATTAAAACATCCACTTCACAATGTAGTTGGGTGATAAATAATGATAAAGGCTGCATGCGTTGTCATCATTTTGAGGCCTCAGTATTACCTGTACTGGAAATGCAGTAATTAGTTAAATTTTTATTGATAACTGTAAAAGATATTTGAAGAATATTGTGAGAAGTGATATCAACGCCTATGAGGGTCAACTCTTTACCCTGGAACAAGACAGATCTTTGCCCTAACCCAAGAACGTATTAGGGTGTAATATGTGACTGAACTGCGTGTACAGCATAACTTACTTATAAAACTAGGCATAAAGCAATATTAGACACAGACCTGTTGAACTGTACCACTCGCACTGCATAAACGCAGAGTAAATAAACCAATAATTATACTCTGTTAACTTTACCTTGGCCTAAAATTGCCACCCCTTTCTTTTAAATACTGAGCTGTAACAGAAGGACAACATTAGAATATGATGCCAGTCAAGAAGTGCCGCAGACAGTATGTGGAGCCACAGTATTACATTTTTCTGCCACTGAGCTACATGAAATAAGCAACAAAAGATGAAAATCTGGGCCAGGTTAAAATGAATGAACTAGAATCAGCACCATGTTCTAACTCTCTCGCTACACCCACGTCCGCCGCAACACAACCACCACCAAAACAACAGTAATTAGTTAAAGCAAATAAATGAACACACTCGCCCTGTTAAAAGTCATGCAGTTTTCCTCTTTACCACACATGAACTAATGACAAAAGGAAATAGGAAACGAACGACATATACATCAAGAAAACTAAAACGGCGGATTTATATAGACAAACAGACTCGTGACCAGAGAGAAAGATAAACGTGACCTGACATTAAGGGCAGCGTTGAAGGAATATCAAAAGTAATCAGTAACTTAAGACAGACTAAGCCACTAACTTCAAATGTAAAAGTCAGTAGGAGAGAGAGAGAGAGAGAGAGAAAGAAAGGTGTGTTGCAGTTGGTCCAGTCTCTACAATAGTGTAACTTATGGTGTTCCCTCCTACCAACCGTCGCTCTCAATAACACTTTTTAATTAACTGGAGAGAGAGAGAGAGAGAGAGAGAGAGAGACAAAGAGAGAGAGAGAGAGTAAATGTAACTTACGGCACACCAACCCTCGCACACAACAACACCTTTTAATGAACTGGATAACATACAGCCTGACTGCCCATTCACGGGAAAATATGCGCTTATTATTTTTTACTCCTCGTTGTGCTGAAGTTAATACCACATACACTGGAACAGTGGCCAATATACACAATATAAACATTTAGTGTATAAACCACAACCTTATCTCGCTGTTGAAGTTACGGTCGAGATACGTTTTGCTTTTTTTTCACAAATGGTACGTAAAGCCCCAGCCAGACTGAATAATACTTTATCATTATCATGTTTTGGAACATTAGACGAAACGCGTCAAAATATTTTCCATTAATTTCTCGTGAAGGTTTATGCATTATAGTTTTAGCAGTACAGCACAAAAGAGGAACTTTGTAGAATAAATGAAATAAGCTGGCCATTTCTAAATCTTTGCCATAAGAACAAACGATACCAGCAACAGCTTTTATAGTGAAGCCATTGATCACCTGGGTAAAGTCTGTACTGTACACTGTACTCTGTTCATTTTAACTGGTTATAAAATTATCATCTTTCCGTACTCAGTGCGCACCCATAACAGGAGATTAACACTAGAATATGGTGCAAGTCACGAAGAAGTGCTGTGAAAAGAATACAAGTCGCCAAGAAGTACTGAGGAATGGATACAGGGCAATAGTAGTGTGTTATTCTGACACTGGTCTACGGGAAATTAACAGCAAAACGTCGAAATTTTTTCGCCAAAATAAAGTGAATGAACTATAGTGAGCACCCCTGGCTGGAGGAATATCATAGCCAAAGTTGTAGTAGTAGTTGCAACCCCAGGCTCGTCAGAACAAAAACCATGTAGGCTGCAGGCTGAAATTACCCTCCTGTTGCTCACCATCTTCGTTATGAGGCATGGGGAGGGAGATGAGGGAGGTTTGTATAATCGGGCGGTGAAGCAGCTCGGCTATGTGGGTGCCACCACATGAAGGCGACCCTTTCCAAATTTTCACAGTAATCGAAGACTTGTTTAGTGTTACGGTGGTAGTTTGATTCTGTGCTTGTCTACACAAGAAAATGCTGGAGAGGGACGCCTTCACGTGGTGGCACTGATATGGCTGGGTGGCTCCTCTGCCATAGAAACGTCCATCAACTCCCTCCCTATCCCCCAAAGGAGGACGATGAGCTGCAGGAGGGTAGCTTCAGTCTGCAGTCCACCGGGTCCGAGTTAAGATAAGCCTTGGGCTGCAACTGCTGCAAACTACCACCACCACCACCACCACCACCGTTACTACTACAACTACTACTACTACTACTACTGCTGCTGCTGCTGCTGCTGCTGCTGCTGCTGCTGCTGCTGCTGCTGCTGCTGCTGCTGCTGCTGCTGCTGCTGCTACTACTACTACTACTACTACTACTACTACTACTACTACTACTACTACTACTACCACCACCACCACCACCACCACCACCACCACCACCACCACCACCACCACCACCACCACCACCACCACCACCACCACTGTTACTACTACAACTACTATTACACAAGAAATAGGACATTGTGGCAGTCAAGAAAACCTCGACTGAGCTACCAACATGTTCGGTGTGAAACCCTTCCATTGGTACACATCTTTTAACCGAGAGAGGGACCGAGGGTGAGCATAAATGACGGTTCAAGAGGGAGAGAGAGAGAGAGACATTTTGCGTGCATGGGACTGTGTGTGTGTGTGTGTGTGTGTGTGTGTGTGTGTGTGTGTGTGTGTGTGTGCGCGCGCACTAAACCATTCACAGTGATATAATTATGTTACAGCAATCAGAAAACGAATACACTCACTTTAATCTCTCTCTCTCTCTCTCTCTCTCTCTCTCTCTCTCTCTCTTTATTAAACCCGTTCACTGCCACGTGTTTTTTTCTAACCTAATTAAATCAATTGATGCTGCAATACCTGATGGAACAAAAAGGCGTCATTCCTGAAAGGCCTTAGTTGGCGACACAAAGTATACGCAACGACTTATCTTGCTCTCGTGTTCATGAACTCGATTCTTCTGAATTCTCTACACTCTGGCTTCGGCTTTCCTGTCATTCTCTGACTAAATATATCTGTGCTGTTTACTTATCCCCTAATTTTACTGACTATCAAAAATTCGTCGACTATCCTACTTCCATGATGGAACACATTCTATCCATTTCTCCTTTCTCTGAAATCTCCATTCTAGGAGATTTCAATGTTCACCACCACCTTTGGCTCTCCTCTCCTTTCACTGATCCACCTGGTGAACAAGCCTACATCTTTTCTATCCTTAATGACCTAGAGCAGCTTGTACAGCACCCTACCTGTATCCCAGACCGCCTTGGAGAGAGCTCCAACATACTTGACCTCTTCCTTACAGCTAATCCTTCTGCTTACACTGTTAATCTTTTCTCTCTGTTGGGCTCCTCTGATCACAACCTTATCACCTTAACCTGTCCTATCACTCCGGTCTGGCCTGTGGACCCTCCAGGGAAACGCTGCCTGTGGCATTTTGGAGCCGTGGATTGGGAGGCCATCAGGCAGTACTTCTTTGATTTTCCCTGGAATGATTATTGCTTCCATGGCCGTGAGCCATCTGAGTGTGCCTTGCGCATTACGGAGGTTATTCTCTCGGGCATGGAAGCGTACATTCTTTTTTCATATCCTTTGACTAACGCAATAAAGTCTTGGTTTAATCACGCTTGTTCTAATGCTGTCCGCAACAAGGAGAGGGCCTACAAAAGGTACTGGAGCCAAGCCACCCCTGAATCACATCATCTTTACGTTTCTGCCCGGAATCGTGCTAAGTCTGTTCTTCGCTCTGCTAAAAATAATTTCATCCGTACTTAATGCTCTCAACTCTCCAACTCGAATTCTTCCCGCTCCTTCTGGCACCTTGCCAAAAACCTTTCTAACAACTTTACCTCATCCTCCTTCCCTCCTCTTTTCTACTCTGATGGTTCTGTAGCTATTTCTTCTACTGATAAAGCAGATCTCTTCGCACAGACTTTCTCCTTCAATTCTACCTTAGACGATTCCGGTGCTGTTCCTCCATCACTTCCTGCCTCTGACTTCCTCATGGCTGACGTTAAAATTTCTTCAGTTGATGTATTTTCTGCCAGCACTGCCTCAATACTAACAAGGCATATGGGCCTGATGAAGTCCCTCCTGTTGTTCTGAAGAACTGTGCTTCTGTGCTTACACTCTGCCTAGGCAAACTCTTTCGCCTTTGTCTGTCAACTTGTACCTTTCCATCTTACTGGAAGTTTGCTCTCATTCAGCCAGTCCCAAAGAGGGGTGACCACACCCAACCCTCCAACTATCGTCCAATTGTTTTAACGTCCTGTATTTCAAAAGTTTTTGAGTCAATTCTCAATAGAAAAATTTTAAGGTATCTTTCCTATCACAACCTTCTTTCTGATCGTCAGTACGGGTTCCATCAGGGACGCTCCACTGGCGATCTTCTCACCTACCTTTCAGACTCCTGGTCATCCTCCTTTCGGGACTTTGGCGAAAGCTTTGCCATTGCACTTGACATCTCAAAGGCTTTCGATCGAGTCTGGCATAAATCTTTAATTTCCAAACTGCCCTCCTAAGGTTTCTATCCTTCTATCTGTGCCTTCATCGCCAGCTTCCTTTCTGGTCGTTCTATAGCCGCTGTTGTAGACGGCCATCGTTCTTCTCCTAGATCTATCAACAGTGGTGTTCCTCAGGGCTCTGTCCTATCACCAACTCTCTTCCTTTTATTCATCAATGATCTTCTAAGCTGTACATCTAACCCTATCCACTCATACGCTGATGACTCCACCATTCACCTTTCCATTCTGTTCCCGCAACGCCCATCTCGGCAGTTACTTCAACAAACAAGGGATGAGGCTATGGCACATCTAATGTCTGACTTGGCTCGTATCTCTGACTGGGGTAAAAATAATCTTGTTGTTTTTAATGCATCTAAGACTCAGTTCTTACACCTATCAACCTGTCAAAGTCTTCCACGTTGTATACCCACTAATGTTTAATAATATTCAGCTTAATCCTGCATCATCCTTGAACATGCTTGGGGTTTCATTTATTCGGGACATATCTTGGAAAGATCATATTACATCTCTTGTAAAATCTGCTTCCAAGAGATTGGGTGTGCTAAGCCGACTCCGTTCATTCTTTACCCCTGCACAATTGTTGACTCTATACAGGGGTTTTATCCGCCTCTGTGTGGAGTACAACTCTCATGTGTGGGGAGGCTCCCCACATACAGCTCTTCTCAATAGGGTGGAGTCAAAGGCTTTTCGTCTCATTAACTCTCCTCCTCTTACCGACTCCCTTCAACCTCTGTTGCTTCGCTGCACTGTTGCATCTTTATCTCTTTTCTATCGCTACTTTAATGGTCACTGCTCCTCTGAACTGTCTGCGTGCATTCCTCCACCTCTACGACGTGCACGTAGCACCCGTCTAGCAGCAAACTCTCATCCCTTTTCTGTCCAACTCTCTAATGCAAGAGTTAACCGTTACTCCCAGTCCTTCATTTATGCAACAGGTCAACTCTGGAACTGTCTCCCTCTGTCTGTATTTCCTGCTGCCTATGATCTCCAGTCTTTCAAACGCAGTGTGTCCAGGCATCTCGAAATGAATGGATCTTGAATTTGGCTCTCTCTTGTATTTTGTTTTTCTCTTGGAGGGCACTCTTATTGCGGGCTCATGGCCTTTTGTTCCTTCTTCCTCGCATTTAAAAAAAAAAAAAAAAAATTACACCTGTGATATCAGCTGTACTTTTTATTGCCACTCAGTGTTTTAATGTTCCACTCAGTGTTTTAATGAAGTAACTGGTATTACCACTGTTTTTCCTCCAGGGTTGATTTTAATTATGAAGATTAATTGACCTTTTTATCCATGGAACGGTACGCTGCTCAGTACTTTTACTACCTTTCAAAAATGTTAATTAGAAAGAGCTTTGAACTGATGAAAATCTTCGAGATACGTTGACAACTGTTACATTGGACAAAATAGGCCTCGGTGATTTAGTTTAATTACACAGAATTCATTTAACTGTTGTTCATGAAGAATACATTAACACCTAGACTGCGTAGAGTTTCTCTGAGTTGAATGAAATTGCATGGATTTACCCAGTGTTATTCTGGCTGTACAACCTCTCCAACATAACTAAGTCACCTTTGTATTAAACGGGGATTCTTGGCAAATTAGTGTATAGTGGTTTGAAAGGGTGAGATCTCTTTTTAGTTTTGGTTAACCGGACAAACAGAGTCGTATTTTACTACAGGTAAAGTAATTAATTGTGCGTGTGTTTTGTGTTACATAGTGTCGCGTGGTTGGAGTACAGGTAACTGTTACATTGTTACATGGAACGCCGCGTGGTTGGAGTACAGGTAACTGTTACATTGTTACATGGAGCGTCGCGTGGTTGGAGTACAGGTAACTGTTACATTGTTACATGGAGCGTCGCGTGGTTGGAGTACAGGTAACTGTTACATTGTTACATGGAGCGTCGCGTGGTTGGAGTACAGGTAACGCTCTCTCCTCTGCCTCCTCTCTCACTCTCATTGTTTTTTCTCTCATTCCGGTGGTCTCACTCATGGCGTCCAGCGAGGGTTTTCAATTTTGCTAAGAGGTTTCCAAGTACCTGAGAGAGACCTGAGTTTACCGAGGGGAAATTTGAGCACCACTTCACACACACACACACACACACACACACACACACACACACACATTATTGATACGTTGTATTTCAACGCAGAATGAATCTTCGTTTTTATACCCGCACAAGTGCCAGCATTATGCTTTACTGCGCGCGCGCATGCATGCGTGTGTGTGTGTGTGTGTGTGTGTGTGTGTGTGTGTGTGTGTGTGAACAAAATATTCTATAAGGTTTCACCTAATTTTAACCAACTTGGTGAAAGGATTGAGGGTCAGCAAGGATTGACTTGTTTATTACTATAGGCCTGTAAGTGACACAAGGCCACCTGTGCGGGAAGCATGAACGCTGTTTGCATAATTATAACCTGGCTAAAATTCTACCGGCGCTGTGCAAGGGCTGGTAATATTTCTTTAATGTTGTGGCTGCGTTGAATCCTGCCTGTTGAATGTAATGAGTTGGAATCGGTGAGAAAAAATACAGTTATCTAAGTGTTATTATCACAGAGAATAAATAGATTACTAACTGCTCAGAAATGACCGCCAGTTTTTGAAATATTATGATATTAGAATCGAGATATTATTAAGACCTAATTATTCACAGTTATTAATCAGTCCAATACCAGTGTAATCCGAGTATCTTGATAACAACAACGACATTAATTGTTCAGAAGGAAGAATTTTACCCACATACTGCAACTTTGTTTATTGAGAAAGATATGGCAGTGTTTAGATCCAACTGAACCGTCTGAAGAGAGTCCATGTCGGGCCGAAACTGTTGTAGCCATCTTCACAATTAAAAAACATTACCATTTGTGTTTTATTTCTTCCAGAGGTAACTCAGTTGATGAAAATTGCGATGATGGTTTCTCGTCGTAGCTAATCCGGCCATTGTTTGCTCCTTCCCTCCTGCTGCCCTCTGGTGGTGGTGGATAAGACATTGCCCTTTTATACATTTTACTCTCTCTCTCTCTCTCTCTGGTGGTGGTGGATAAGACATTGTCCTTTTATACTTTTTACTCTCTCTCTCTCTCTCTCTCTCTCTCTCTCTGGTGGTGGTGGATAAGACATTGTCCTTTTATACTTTTTACTCTCTCTCTCTCTCTCTCTCTCTCTCTCTCTCTCTCTCTGGTGGTGGTGGATAAGACATTGTCCTTTTATACTTTTTAATCTCTCTCTCTCTCTCTCTCTCTCTCTCTCTCTCTCTCTCTCTCTCTCTCTCTCCATCTGATTTCTTAATCTGTCAATCTGTCCATCTATCAATCTCTCTCAACTCATACTCTCAATTCAGTTACTCTCACTTCAGCATCCTCCTCATCCCGTCACCCACCCTCACCCAAACTTACACATTCAGCCAAATTCCTCTCGCCTCACCCTTCACCCCGCACCCTACCCGCACACTGGGGGTTTATACCGGTTCTCGGTAAACCACAATACCAGTACCTTCCTGTCGGTACGTGGACCGGCTCTTCCGCTGCCCTCCAACCGGTAGTGTGTATAAAAACAGACGACGAACTTTATAAGCGCATAGCTAATGCGTATTTTATACTTCATATATTATGATTGATAATTAGTGATTTCAACTAAGTTTCCTGTTGCATGATGAATATGGTATTGCCCGTGAGAAAAATAGTATTAGTAGTAGTGTAAATCAAGTTGTTGCACGTTTGATATTTTCTGTCAGCAAGGACAAAAGTTTATATATTTTGCAATAAATATTATCCCGTGACTGATAATTAATGTTCTTAGCTATTCTTTCTGTTGCATGATAGTTGCTGGTTCCACTATGTTATCTACAATGAGGGAATATTAATTTATAAATCAAGGTACTAACAATTGTGAACCGATACGAATGGCGATATGTATCATGTATCGTATCAGCATAACCCCGATACGTATAGTATCGGTGTAGCCAAACGATACCCACCCCTAGCTCACACTGACACCCACCCACCCTCACCCCAGCACGCAATAACCACCCACACTTCATCAGATAAGTAGGTTTTGTCGGGTAATCTCTGTATTGTTTATGTTAAACCGGTCGCGGATCAATTTCTAACTCTTGGCACGGTCTTAAAGTTCACGGCTGAAGTCCAGCAGGTACAGTCAACCAAAAAAATATCGCACCGCTGGGGATCGATGGTTGTGAAAATGAGCGAGTTTTGGAGACGCATATGATTTTACTAACGTATTTCCCTAAAAAATACAGCATCCAATTTGTGACGATTTAGGCGATTTCGAGTCGTAATAATTACTAGCGACAATATTTGCACTTATAATTACAGGGTGCCCCATATATCACAGTGCTTCGTCCGTGTTTCAGAATTGTACGTGCGGTAAAGTGGTCGATACTCTTTTGGTTGACTGTACAGTACAGTAGAGAAATAACAATTTATACACAACTTCACCTCCACACTCTACGATGAGTTCTCCCACATTCATTCAAAGTGTATTACACGGAATTCTACTAGTTCAGAAATTACATATACTCACTGCCAGCCATGTGGAAGATCCCTAAAGCCAGTTAATATTTATTTTCTTCCGCTTGACCCCCACACTATTCCCTCCGTAAGCTTACCCAATATTCCCTAGTGTTAAAAATGGGATTCACGATGCCCATGGCTATAGCTGTAATACTTCGAGAGAGAGAGAGAGAGAGATGAGAGAATCTTTAGATGTGTGTGTGTGTGTGTGTGTGTGTGTGTGTGTGTGTGTGTTCCATCTGCATATTCTTGTCCGTCCACATTCAAGGGAAAAGGTTATAATTTCATCATATTTGTTGGAGTGGAATATTGATACATAATGCCTGTGTCTCATGAAATAAAACAGTAATGGACACATTGTACAGGAGGATACGAGCACTTCACTTCCTTTTCACCTTCACCTCCTTGTTTTTCCCCTTTTCTTCTCCCTTTTCCTATTTCGTCTCCTCTTATTTCTCCATTTCCCCACATTCCTCTACCTTTTCCTGCTCTCTCTCTCTCTCTCTCTCTCTCTCTCTCTCTCTCTCTCTCTCTCTCTCTCTCTCTCTCTCTCTCTCATCGTGTTTTTCCACCTGCCACGTAGGCGAAAGCATGGGCGTTTCTCCTCTTTCTCCAATATAGATTTTTTTTTTCTTTTCATACCCAGGACGTAGAGGGTTCACGCTGGTTCTCTGCTTCCCACTTTTTCTCCTCCTCTTTCCTCCATTTTGCCTCTGTTTCCTCCTCTTTTTTCCCTCTTCCTCTTTCCTCTCTGGCTCTGGTATTTGCTGTATTCGTAAGTCAGAGGGATACATCACTATTTAGCTTTCATTCCCCCTCCCCTTGTGCCTCCCTTTCCTTCTGCTCCTCCTTCTCATGGTATTCCATTTCCCCCTCCTCCTGCCTCTTTCATCGGTGGGGATATGTTATCTTTCTCGGCTAGAGAAAGATACAACTATTTCTCTTCTTTTTCTTCCACTTCCCCTGTCTTTACCATGACTGTGTTTCGCTGGCAGAACTGTGGTGATATTGAGATGCAGTTGTGGTGTATTCATGTTGACCAAAGTTGCAGACAGGGGAGGGTTGTTTGTGGCTGATGTGTGCTGCTTGTGCTGGACGGAACTTTTAGTGAATGTGATGGCGTTGTTGTGTTTGTGGTGGTGGAAGGTTTAGTGTTGTGCTGTGTGGTTTTGTGCAGTTGTCATTCTTTGTAGCTGATGTGTGGTGCTGATGTTGCCATGGACTTTTAATGGTTGTAGTTGAAACTGTGGTGTTGTCTGGTTGTGGTGGTGAGAGTTTTAGTGATGTAACAGTTGTTAAGTCAGAGTGTTTATGGTTGTGGTGATAATATCTTAGTGGCGTTATGTGTGATTGGATATTTTAGTGACTGTGTGTGTGTGTGTGTGTGTGTGTGTGTGTGTGTGTGTTTTATGTGACCGACTCTGGGCATAGGCTTCACAGCCTGCTTTCAAGACCCAGTAGTCCTCCTACTTACGCACACCTCTACATGTCATTGAAGTTAATGGGTTGTTCTCTTTCGTTCAGGAAGTTTTATTACACCTTTTTTTAAAGTAAATTATTTAAACTGTTACGCCTATCTCGTATTTGTTAGTAATGCAGTGTTATTATGTATGTACAGTATGCATGAATGTATGTATGTATGTAAGTGTTTATGTAATGTATGTAAGAATATGTATTTGTGTACGAGTGTATGTACGTACAGATGTAAATACGTATGTAATTATATGAAAGTATATTTCCGTTCAAATGTATACATGTATTGATATAAATATGTATGTATGAAGTGTATGTTTGGTGGTAGGTGAGGGCGCTCATCATCCACTCAGTCGATGTAGTACTGCTTTGGAGGTCTGCCCTTTCCTCTCTTCCTTCCTTCCTCCTCTGTGTTTCGTTCCTTCATTCTTTCCTCATCCTTCTGCCTGCGGGTGACTTTACACTCCCTCTTATGTCTGTCTTTCCTTCATTCTTTCCTCTTCCTTCTGCCTATGGGTGACTCTACACCAAGTGTAAAGCCAGATGGTTTCCTGTACACCAGGAAACCATTTACTATTCTGGGTGGTTACCATATAACCAAATTATGGCGCCAGGTGGTTTAGTGAGTAGTTAAGGCCCTCCAGTCGGAATGAGCCTGTGTAGGTTTATATCCAAGAGAGGGTTGGGGTTTATTGCTCACGTAATGCCACTCAGGGATGAATGAGGCTGGTCACTCATCTTAAATGTCAGGGCCAACTTGCCTAGCCCCAGGCCCTTACGCTCCTCATGGTGCAACATAGGATTGGATGATGGATGGATGGAAAATGACAATACTACTAATAATAATAAGGTAATTGCAGGTTTATCCCAGATTATTTCCGTAATGAATGACAATTAAATATGATAAACGTATAGGCGGTTGAAACTGGACAAGTAATTCGATACAGTTGGATGATGAGGAAGTGGAATATACGAGTCATTTAAGTACTTGGGTTGTGTGATGAGTAAAGTTGGAAGTTTGGAGGATGAAGTGCTTGAAAGAGTGCAACAAGGAAGAAGGATTGTTGGTTCTTTGAAAGCAGTGATAAGAAATAGGGAAGTGAGGATAGAAGTAAAGTTGCTGCATGATAGTATTGATACCAACTTTAACGTATGGAACTGAAGCTTGGACCTTGTTGGAAGGACACAAGTCAAGAGTGAGAGCAGTGGAAATGAGTTATTGAGAGGAGAATATTGAGTTACATGGTGAAACAGACTGACAAATGAGGCGGTGAAGGATCGTTGTGATGTGGACGTGGATGTGATAGAAAGTGTTAGGATATACTGTGGTTTGGCCATGTGGAGAGGATGGAGAGCGAGAGACTAACGAGAGTGTATGTGAGGGAGATGGAAGGGGGGAGAGGGATAGAGAGACCGATGATGAGATGGAGGGTTGGAGTGGAGAGGTATATGAGAGAAGGAGGTGTCAGCTGGGGGAACGGCAGTGAAATGGCGGGGGACAGGGCGACATGGAGGCGATTTGTTTGTAGCCACCCCTTGCGGGATTGAGGCATCTGGCAAGAGATAGATAGATAGATAAATCATAACCTTTCCTCCTGCTTTAAAATGTAAGGCACTGCTGGAGTTTTCGCACTTAATTGTGCTGACTGCGCAAAATAAATAAATGAATGTATATATATATAGTATTTCAGAGTCCGTGTATTTTTCCCTTTGTGCGCTTGTTACAGTGTGTACACAGTGATTTTTTTTTATTATTATTAATCAGATAATTGCGTTCATCAGTGCAGTTCACAACCCACTCCACCCGGACAAACGTGATACTCATTTTAATATGGCCAGATAGAAAGGAAAAAAAAAAAAGTGACATACCGTATTACTCTGTGAAAATGCAGCATTATTTTTCTTGTTTATTTTTGTGTACCTGGTTTCAGAATTTTTGGTGTTAGATATCACGGCGATGAATCCTGTGTTACAGTGTTAAGGACTGGCATGTAATAACAACAGCAGAGGATTAGGGGAGTCAAGATAATTGAGGACTATTTACTGCATAGTTTGGGATAACATTACAGTAATCCCTTCATACCAAGGACGTGTATATTTATATTTTATACATGCTTGATCCTGGCGATTTATTTAACGAATGAGAACATGTTCGAGCTGAAAACGTTAGACGTAGCCATCATAAACCCTTTCACTATTGGAGACCCGTACTACTTTGAAAAATATATATGGGTTTATGGTAAAACAATATAATGATAATAGTAACTGAAGGTGTTAAATGCGGCAGGTGTACATTGTGAGTACATTAGCTTGTATAATAATGACCAGTCGTGTTCTTTGCTAAAGTTGACTGGTGGAAGAGGGTCTGTCACTGTCTCTTATTTCACTCCTCTCTCACTTGTCTTGCTCCCTGTCTTGAGTGTCTAGATGACCCATGATTCCCAGTCTTTTAAATGCAATATATCCAGGCGTACCGAAATGAACGGATCTTGAAATTTGTCCCTCTTGTTAAAATTTTCTGGTGAGAGCAACTTTTATGCGGGCTTCAGGAAGGAGGAGGAGGAGGGGGAGGGGGAGGAGGAAGAGGAGGAGGAGGAGGAGGAGGGGGAGGGGGAGGAGGGGAAAAAAAAAAGACAGCCCAGTAATGGTGGGCCGAGTTCGATACCCTTCGGCTCAGGGGAACCAGGAATATGTAGCTGTAATTGTACTTGAAAATTTGTCTTTGACAGCTGGACCGAAAAGGGTTGAGAGTGTGTGGCTAAACGGGTGCTACGTGCCCACCGTACTGGGGAAGGAATGTAGTAAAAAATTTCGAAATTGTAGTAACGATAGATGAGAGAGAGAGTAGTAAAAAATTTCGAAATTGTAGTAACGATAGATGAGAGAGAGAGAGAGAGAGAGAGAATTTTGATGCGAATTGGATCTCTTGACCATAACTTTCTCTCTCTAACTACACACACACACACACACACACACACACACACACACACACACACACACACACAAATTGTACTCTTTGAAATGGCTGTGGGACAGAGACTGTTCCATTAATTGTCAGGCCTAATAAAGAGGTGCAACCTTTATCAGTATCTTCTTTCGTACGTTCGGTGTGTGTGTGTGTGTGTGACAGAGAGAGAGAGAGAGAGAGAGAGAGTTAGGTGAGATAAAAGAAGAGTATGCCTCATATACCAATATAAAGAACCACTTCCACGCAAACTTGTCTCTAAAAAGTACCAAACAAATTGCTCACCCACTGCTGCTCGCTGGCACGCACGTGTACACACACACACACACACACACACACACACACACATACACACACACACACACACACACACACACACACACACACACACACACACACACACACACACACACTCTCTCTCTCTCTCTCTCTCTCTCTCTCTCTCATGCAGTTATCTGTCCTCGTCCTCCTTTCATGATCATTACTCTTTTCCTTCCTCCTCCTCCTCTTGATCTCTTCCCCTCCCCCCACCCTGCCTCCGTTCCTCTTCTTCCTTCCTGTCTCCTCTCTTCGGCACTTTTTTTTTTTTTTTCGCCTCCTTTACCCTCCCTTCTCCTCTAATGCTTTAATTATCTTCTTTCTTACTGTCATCGTTCTCTTCATGCCTTCCATCCTCCCTCCCTGGAGACTTCCTAGCTCCTTTTCTGCTCCTCTGCTCTTCTGTTTTTCTCGTCCTCTTGTTTGCTCCCTCTTCCTCTCCTCCTCACTCCTCCGCCGCCTCCTCCTTCCTTCCCTCCTCTTGCTTCCTTTCTTCCTTCCTCTAGCTTCTTCCCCTTGCCATCCTCTTCCATCCGTCCTCTTGCCTTCTTCTTACTTTCTCCCTTTTGCCTCCTTCCTTCTTCCCCCTTCTCCACTCCTCCTACCCCTGCTCCTCTCCTGCATGGCTGCCCGTACCCCAATATTACCCCATTTGAGGCCGAAAAATTAGCGGGTGGTTTCTGATGCCTTGAGAATTGATCTTTGTTAAAGTAAAAACGAGATCAGTAACAGCGACAATAAATGAGGCGTGTTTACTTGTACCTATTAACTGTGTTTGTGGTTAGAAAAAAAAAAAGAAAAAAAAGATAAGCTCGCCGGTAGTAAGAAACAAACGGTAATGTGGCAGTAGTATTAATAGTAGTGGTAGTAGTAGTAGTATTCGTGGTGGTGGTGGTAGTGGTAGTAGTAGTAGCAGCAGCAGCAGCAGCAGTAGTAGTAGTAGTAGTAGTGGTGGTAGTAATTGCAACACCAGGTTCATCTGAACGTAAACCCGGTGGACTGCAGAACGTCTGTTCTGTGGACACTCACTAGTCTTCACCTATCGTTTCTTACTGTGACCTTGACCCGTTTGGAGAAGTATGGATTTTTTTTCTATCAACAGTGGCCCATACCAGGACACATAACTTAGGCCATTCAGATTCCTTGCGGAGGTCACATTGAAATCTCCAGTAGACACGACCAACTTACAGTACCTTGTTCACAACATACAGTATGCGGATTTGACTCTTTCTGACATGCCCTTCCACTGCACGTAAAGGATTTGGAATTTTTCTGTGTATCAGCAATGGCTCATATCAGGACACAACCTGGGCAATTCAGATTCCATGCGCAGGTCCATCTGAAATCTCCAGTACACACGACCAACGTATCTTGTTCACAGCATAATATTGATATGACGCCGTCTAACATGCCTTTCTACTGTGCATAAAAGATTTGGATTTTTTTTTCCTATCAACTATGGCCCATGCCAAGACATAACCTGGGCCCTTTCATAGTTCTCCCACAGTCTCCGGTTCTCTTGGAATCGTCGCAAGACTCTGAGGCCTGAATAATAATAAGACCAGTAAAAACAAGAGTCTCTACCTGTGTAATAGGTGGAGACAAATAATATTAAGAGTAACTACAGATTGAGCCGTAATAATGTTTCCTTAATGACTGACTCAAGGCAGTATAGTACAAGGTTAGGTAACTGCAACTGGACATACGGTACAGTAGTTCAGTTTTTCGTCCTGTGTTTCAAAATGTTAAGTACTGCAGGAATATTCATAATTCACTGTTCTGACTGCACAATGTAGTTACATTAGTAAGTTAATCTACCTGTCTCTCTCTCTCAGTATATATCTACCTGACTAGCAGGTGTTTCTGCTAGAGTTTCGTGTGAATAAATACCAGGTACATATATATATATATATATATATATATATATATATATATATATATATATTTGTGTGTGTGTGTGTAGCTAAATTCTTTCTGCATTTCAGTGCCCACGCATGTTACTGTGTGTGCCTTTGTTTCTATGTGTACACAGTGAGCGTTTACTATTTCCAAATATTTTTTCAGCTATTTGCGTTCATCAGTGCAGTTCACGACCCATCCCACCCGGATACATTGGATACATTTTTTTTTTTTTTTTCAAGGATAAATAAAGAAAATGAGTGACATTAATGTTGGAAAGTGCAGGAATATTTTTCTTGCTTGTTTTTACTTACCTGGCGTCAGAATTGTTGTTTTGTCACACATCACGGTGATGTATCCTGTTCCGTTGTTTAGGGTTAAAATGTTAAAATCAAGTGCAGATTTTACGATTGGAGAACTCAGGATAATTTAGTAAACTGTGCTATAATACATGTTAATCACTGCAAACCGAGGATGTAATACACGTGCTTGATCCTGGCCCTTTTATTTAGCTAAGGGAAACTTTTCGAAATACCAGTGTTACATATCACCATAGTAAATCCTTTCGCTGTTGGAGATTCCTCCTACTTTGAAAAATATAATCGTTTGGCAGCAAAGATATTACAGTAATGAGTGCCTCGGGTGAAGGTGGTAAATGCGGCAAGTTTACGTTGTGAGTACATTAAATTATATAGTAATAGCTAGTCGTGTTCTTTGCTGTATATGACTGATGGAAGAGGATCTGTCACTGTCTCTTATTTCACTCCCTCCCTTCTCACTTCTCTTGCTTTCTCTCTTGAGTGTCTACATGACCTATGATTCCTAGTCTTTTAAACACAATCTATCCAGGCGTCTCAAAATGAACGGATCTTGAAATTCAACCCCTTTAGGTAATTTTTTCTAGAAAGAGCAACCTCTTTGCGGACTTTAGGAAGAAAAGAGAAAAGGAATAAGGAAGGAAAGGAGAAGGAGGACGAAGAAAAGGAAGAAGAAGAAGAAGAAGAGGAGGAGGAGGAGAGGGAGGGGGAGAAAGAGGAAAATGAAGGAAAAGAAGAAATGGCTCGCAGCACAGTAATGGAGGGACGGGTTGGATACCCTTTGGCGCTGAGGCACCAGGAATATGAAGCTGTAATTGTACTAAGAAAAATTATTGCGTTTGAGAGCTGGATCGAAAAGTGTTCAGAGTGTGTGGATACACGGGTGCTGCGTGCCGGTTGTAATGGGGAAGAAATTTAGTCAGAAAGTACAGAGGACTAGTAACGGTAGATGAGAGAGAGAGAGGGAGAGAGAGAGAGAGAGAGAGAGAGAGGTTAAATTTTGGTGCGAGTTGGTTCTTTTGGATATAACTATCTCTGACCACACACACACACACACACACACACACACACACACTCACTCTCTCTCTCTCTCTCTCTCTCTCCCTCCCATGCAGTTATTTATATCCTTCCTCCTTTCGTGATCATTATTTTTTCCTTCATATCTCTTCCTCTTCCTCCTCCTCCTTTCATCTCTAATCTTAGCTTTATTCTTCTTGCTCTCCTTCCTCCCTACCTCCGTCCGACTTCCCCCCCTCCTCTCCTTTCCATCCCTTTCTTCTCCTTTCTTCGCTTCCTTCACCCCTCCTCCTTCAATACTTATATAATCTTTCTTGCTAGCTTCATTTCCTTCATCTCTTCCATCCTCCCTTCCTGGAAACTTCCTGTCTCCTTTTATACTCCCCCGCTGTTCTGTTTTTCTCATCCGCTTTCTTGCTCTCTCTTCCTCACTCCTCTATCGCCTCCTTCTCACTCCTCTATCGCCTCCTTCTTCCTTCCCTCCTCTTGCTTTCTTCCTCCTTCCTTCCTCTTGCCTCCTTCCTTCCTTTCCTCCTTTTCCTTGCTTTCCCTTCTCCCCTCCTCCTAACCCTGCCGTTGTGCTTGGCTGCCCGTACCCAAATAGTACCCCATTGAAGTCTGAGAAGTTAGCGATTGAATTTTCGTGACTTGAAAATTGGTCTTTTGTTAAAGTAAAAAGAACGAGATCAGTAACAGCAACGATTATGATAAACTGTGTGTGTATGTGGGCAGCTGTTAACCGTGTTTGTGGTTGACTGAAATCCTTTGGCGGTAACAAGGGTACAAGTGGTGGTAGTAGTAGTATTGGTAAACGCAATCCCAGGTTAATCTGCATGTGAACCCGATGGACTGCAGATCTGAGTGAGCCCTCATCCTCAGTCCACCATCCTCTTTTCAGGGGACAGGGAGGGAACTGAGGGACGTTTGTATACTTTGACAGCTCCTCCGTCAGGTCATGCCGGTGCCACCACATGAAGGCGTCCCTCTCCAGCACCACTGGAATACGAGAAACTTCAATAGAATATGTTGCTAGTCACGAAGAAGTGCGAAGGAAATGATATTGTGTCGTAGTACTGTCTTTCATTGCCAGCGACTGTGCTATAGAACGAAGCTGCAAAAGGGAAAAAATTATGGCCCTGTTATTGTGAAGGGAGTATAGTAAGGAAGGTAATAAGGTGCAGTGAGTTGTCAAAGTTGTGGAAGGTTGGCCGTGGCGCCTCAGACCAGCTGGGGTATAATGTATTCCGGAGAGACTCTGTTTATCTTGGATTCAACTACGCCTGTAAATTTTATCTTGAATTCAATTACGCCAATAAGTTTTATCTTGGATTCAACTACGCCAGTAAGTTTTATCTTGGATTCATCTAAGGGCCGTACTATAAAAACTAAACGCCAGTATTGACGAACATGAGCGTCTGAGTTCCTGCTTTTCGAACCATAAATAAATTTGCTGTTCACGCCAGGCGTTCGTCAGCTGGTTATGGCGTATAATAGTATTGGAATGTCACAGGAGGATAAACGCCAAAAGAGACCCCTCTTTCGTATAACAAATTTAAATATTCATAATTATCATAATCGGTTTTTCCATTTATAAAAACTGAATAATTCAGGAATCAAATTTTCCCTAGCAGGCTAAAATTATGAAAAATACAAGGCTGTTCATAAGATTTTACAAGACTAAACGCTTCCGTAACGAATACGAGTAAACAAAAACTTCTATGGTGGCGACTTGGCGCGTAATATTGAGTTAGGATATTAGATTATGCTTTCTAGTGTATTTCAGACTACCTGTGTACTTTCTTAATAGATTTTTGAAACGGCAACTGTTTGCAAGTTTGTGTGTTAGCCAGCTCAGTGCTTTAGTTAGCACATTTGAGGGCAAGCCAGTAAGCTTCTGCTTCTAGTCCAACAACATCATTGTGTGACACTTCTTGCCTAAGAAAAGTAATGAATAAATGACGTGTAAGAAGTGAATATACAATATTATATTACATGGCAGAAATTACACATATCAGAGTTTTGTCAGCGTTGGTAAATGGTTAGTTTGGTTTATTTTTCACCTGTTTTAATGTTCTCTCTTACAATTAAGTTTCAGAAATTGATAATAAAACAAATTTTTCATCAGTACCGACAAGTATGTGCAATCACTTAAGTTCTTTCTTGAAAAATGTGATTCATTTTTGCACCAAAATAAATTGATAGGCTGATGTAGTTAAGGTAGTTGGGTAAGGTTGCCAGATACCGGTATGAGTGAATTGGTTGGTTAGGATGCTGGCTGAAATATTCCCTGTTTCAATCAAGCACTCAAATTTGAGCATAGGTGTGTTGGCTTTAAAGCAAAACTTGGTGGTGGCCAGAGTTAGAATTCAAGTAAGATGGAGGACTAGAAGAAGGGAAAGACGAGAGGAAGGAGTAGTTGCAAGGAGAGTGGAAAGGTTACAAGAGGATGAGAAAATGGCAGAGTATAAGAAAGAAGTGGAGGAACGATTGGGCAAATATGAATTGGAGCAGATGGGAGACGTGGAAGGTGTGTGTAGGATATTTACGGAAGAAATATGTGCAGCATGTGATGTGGTGTGTGGAAGGAAGAGAAGACGGAGGGGGGTGCAAGGAACAGCGTGGTGGACTGAAGAGGTGAAACAGGCTGTGGCACAAAAGAAGAAAGCATACAATGAATAGATGAGAAGTAGGGGCGTGGAAGAAGTTGAGAGGCGGAAGAGAGAGTTATATGTAGAGAGAAAGAGAGAGGTGAAAAGATTAGTAAGAGAGAGTAAGAAGAGAGTGGCTGAGGAATTTGGAAGGAATTTGAGTGTAAAGTGGAGGGACTAAGAAAATGTTCTGGAAAGAGGTGAAAAGAGTAAGACAGCGTGGAAGTGAAGTTAGCAGGGGAGTGAAAGCTAAAAATGGTAGATTACTGGTGGAGAAGGGAGAAAAAGTGAGCAGATGGAGAGAACACTTTAAGGATTTGTTGAACGTAGAGGATGGAAGTAATGCGATTATAAGTGGCTGGGAGAAGGAGGGAGGTGAGAAGACAGGAAGAAATCAGTAGGGTAGAAGTTGTGGAAGCAATGAAGAAAGTTAAATCGGGGAAACCCCCAGGAATTGATGGAGTGTGTGGTGAAATGCTGAAGCATGGGGGAGAGATAGTAGTAGAATGGATGTGGAAGATGTACAGATTGGCCTAGGAGGAAGGTAGAGTTCCGGAGGATTGGAAGTCAGGTATAATTATTCCCTTGTACAAAGGAAAAGGGGAAAAAGAAGTGTGTGGTAATCATAGGGGCATTTGTCTTCTTAGTATAATAGGAAAAGTGTATGGTAGGATACTTATTGACAGAGTTAGAGAAAGAACAGAGAAATTAGTTGGAGAAGAACAGGGAGGCTTTAGGGAGGGAAGAGGTTGTGTAGATCAGATATTCATTCTTAGATCTTTAGTGGAAATGTTTCTAGAGAAGGGAAAGAAGTTGTATGCGGCTTTCATGGATTTGGAGAAAGCATATGACAGGGTGGATAGACAAGGATTGTGGAAAGTGTTAAGAATATATGGAGTAGATGGGAAGCTGTTGAATGCTGTGAAGAGTATGTACGATGGTGCGAAGGCTGCAGTGCGTGTGGATGGTGAACTAAGTGAATTTTTCTCTTTGAAAGTTGGGTTGAAACAGGGATGTGTCATGTCTCAATGGTTGTTCAATCTTTACATGGATGGGGTAATAAAAGAGGTACAAGACAGGGTAGTGGATGTTGGAGTGGCCCTGGTGAGAGAGGATAGTGTTTGGAAACTCCCTGTACTGTTGTTTGCAGATGATACTGTGTTGTTGAGTGAAGACGAAGGGGAGCTGCAAGGCTTGGTGGATGAGTTTGGGAGAGTGTGTAAGAAATGGAATCTAAAGGTGAATGTAGGGAAGAGTAAAGTGATGGTCTTTGAGAGAGGTGAAGTCAGTGAATGTACAGCGAGGTTGGATGGTGAGGAATTGGAAAATGTGAGTACGTTTAAGTACTTGGGTAGTGTGATGAGTTAGGATGGAGGTTTGGAGGGTGAAGTGCTTGAAAGGGTACAGCACGGAAGAAAGGTTGCTGGTTCTTTGAAAGCAGTGATAAGAAACAGGGAAGTGAGCATGGAAGTGAAAAAGTTACTACATGACAATATTGTGATACCAAATCTAACGTACAGAAGTGAAGCTTGGACGTTGTTGGAAGGACACAAGTCAAGAGTGAGAGCAGTGGAAATGAGTTATTTAAGAGGAGCCTGTGGAGTCACATGGAGAGACAGGCTGACGAATGAAGATATAAAGGAGCGTTGTGGTGTTGATGTGGATGTGATAGGAAGCGTTATGTGGAACACACTGAGGTGGTTTGGCCATGTGGAGAGGATGGAGGGTGAAAGACTGACGAAGAGAGTGTATGTGAGTGAGGTGGAGGGGGGAAGAGGGAGGGGGAGGCCGAGGATGAGATGGAGGGATGGGGTGGAGAGGTATATGAGAGAGGGGGGTGTGAGTTGGGAGCAGGGCAGTGAAATGGCGGGGGACAGGGCGACTTGGAGGCGATTTGTTTGTGGCCACCCCAAACGGGATTGAGGCGTCTGGCAATAGATAGATAGATAAAAAAAAAAAAAAAAAAAACTTTGTATCCTAAGAGCTGTTCTTACAAATAGCTACAGGCCTGAGGAAATGGCCTGTTCCATGCATATATAATATAAAAACTAGTTAACTGGATAGAAATGACAGTTATTGCAATGGAGGAGTAGATAGGTGTAGAAAAGTCATGGAATATTGGTTAGGGTTGAAGGGTTATACAAAAGCATGAAAGGTGCAGTTAAGCAATGACTGACAAACAGGAAGTAATAAGATAAATATTTAGTGAAGGAGACAAACATCAAGCATATGACCAGAGTAGCAGAAAGCTAGGAAAACAGAACAGCAAAGAGTCTGGAAATATATAAAACAGAACTGGATGATTTCTAGGAAACAAAAAGGAAAGCTTGTCTAGCAGACTGGGACAGAAATAATTAGCTAATGTATATACCATGTAACATAGGAAATCATTGCATACTGCTTGAAGGGAAAGGTAGTGATAAAGAATGTTAATCTCAGAGTAGTATAATTACTGAGCTAACTGGAAATTTACTAGTAATACCTCAAACAGGGAAGGTGACAATAATGTAGGGGAAAAACTATAGCTAGATATATAGAAATTGAAAGAACAACTCATACAGTACACACATCTTATAACCTATATTTTCCAATATGGTCTGCTGGTCATGGCTGGATGACAGGTGTGGAAAGAAGCAGCTTGAAAAGAATGGAGTGTTACTGCATCCCTCTTTTGTTGATGCTGCAATGAATGTCACCATTCAACCAGCTTTGTAAAGAAGTAAATTAGTCTCCATGCTAAAAATAAGTCTCCAGTAACTGTGTATTTACATATTGCAATATAAATTTAGGAACACACATGTACTGCTGCATGAGTGAAAGTGCACATAACCCGAATAAACTGTTGTATAATTCATGACTCGTGAGCTGGCCAGGAACAACATGGATATCTGTGAAGAATGCAATAATACATTCACTTTGCTAGTATGAAATCAAGTCTGGATAATCTCAAATAATTATTTTCATGCAAATAACTGCAAAAGGAGGATAAATCATAATTCAGTCTAGGCTATACATTACACTGTATCTTGCTTGTAAATGCATCCTCTTTATGCATTCTACCATCATGTGATACCAATTCTAGCGCAAATATACTTATTTCGTACATAAAAATAACAGTTTAGAATGGGTTAACGATGTGTCTGGTTTATTAAACAGAAGGAACATTCAAAATTTGAGCGCTTTTAGTGCTCATGCAGCGCATTCTCGCCCAATCTAGCGACTGTTGTGGCATTCAAACGCCAGAGCTGGGTTTCGCCAAGACTGACGGTCCAGATTTTTTATAGTAAGGATGACTGACGCTCAGGAACGTCTGACGACTGAACGTCGCCGTTGGACTGCCTAAACTCTGGGTTTTTATAGTACGGGCCTAAGCCAATAAGTTTATCTTGGATTCAACTACGCCAGTAAGTTTTATCTGGGATTCAACTACGCCAGTAAGTATACAGCTGAATAACATAAACAGGATGCCCCGTAAATAAGCTCCATTAGAAACTCACCTGGTGTTATGTGTTCCCGGGACTGCTTAGGCTGCTGATGTGGGCGTGGATGTGGCAATGGGAGTAAGAAATAAATAAATGAAACAAGCCAGCCATTGCTAACGCTGCCACAGCCGTCCCCACAACACACAAGAAAGCAGCTGGCGGAGTGGAAGAGCAGCGTTATATATGGACCAGCCTGTCTATCATGCAGTCTTTTTCTGGCCAGTCAGGAGCGTAGGGTCCCAGGGCTAGGTTACTCACTGGCGACACTTAAGACGAGGGTGACCAGCCTCACTGTTCCCTGAGTGGCATTAGGCCTATGTGAGCAGTAAACCCCAACCAACCCTCGGATGAACACCCTTGCCGCCTGTATCCGGCTGGAGCAGCTTAACCCACTAGACCACCTGGCCTCATTTGGTAGTATGGTTACCACCCAGCGTAGTAAATGGTTTCTTGGGTTACAGAAAATGATTTGAATAATCCCTCAGTGCAGGGTCATCTGAAGGCAGGCTTGAGCTTATTATTGTTATACTCATGTGTTCCCCTGAAACAGCATGATACATTTATTTTTTGTTGTTATTGATAATTTCTTAGCCATTGGGATGTAGCGTCTTAACTATCCTAATGTTGGAATTTTCCAAAGTTGCTTAAAGTCATCCTGAAGTAGCCAGAATAAAACACCGGAAATTAAGCAGCCTGACCTCGATATTCATGAGATGATGATGTTGGTTAAGCAGTAATTACCAGCCGCGATAGCGAAGCTGGTATTGTTTTCAGTTTGTCTTTCTGTCTGTCTGTCTGTTAGCACGATGGCTTCGCAACCGCTCAATATATCATCACAAAAGTTTACTGGTGTCTAGTAGGGAAAAAAGTCGTTCACGAGTTCGAAATTGATGGAAGTAGGTCAAAGTATGTGTGTCTGTTGCCACGATAACTTCGCAACCGCTCAAGTTATCATCACAAAATTTTACAGGTGTTTAGTAGGGATGAAAATCTCTTATGAATATTGTTTTCAGTTTGTCTCTGTCTGTGTGTCTGTTAGCACGATAGCTTCGCAACTGCTCAAGATATCAATTACAAAATTTTACAGGTGTGTAATAGGGATGATGACCTCCCACGAGTTCGCAACTGGTGAAAGAAGGTCAAGGTCATATTTCGAGCTGCTCTATATATGTATCGGCTCGCGGCTGGTGTGATTCCTCCCTAGGGGGGGCGTCGAGTTCCAGATGGTTTCTTAACTCTTGATTGTTGTAGGTTTCTTTCAGGTAAATTTAATGGCCTGGCAGTGTCCAGGATATGATACCTCAGGGGTGAACGAGTTAATGCTTCTGCCATTCGTGTAGGTTTATTTTTCTCTCCGTCTATGATGGAGTTGACAAGGGGGGGGGGTAATGCAGATGTATGTATTGGCTTTATATTCTCTCGGGGACAGACGTAGGTGGTGGCTTTATATTCTCTCAGGTACAGACGTAGGTGGTGGCTTTATATTCTCTCGGGGACAGACGTAGGTGGTGGCTTTATATTCTCTCAGGGACAGACGTAGGTGGTGGCTTTATATTCTCTCAGGGACAGACGTAGGTGGTGGCTTTATATTCTCTCAGGGACAGACGCAGGTGGTGCTTTTATATTCTCTCAGGGACAGACGTAGGTGGTGGCTTTATATTCTCTCAGGGACAGACGTAGGTGGTGGCTTTATATTCTCTCAGGGACTGGCACTGAAAAGGCTTGGATGTTTTGCCCGTCTGTTTGTTTACCTGGCTTGGTTGTTAACATCAAAGAGGTACGGTCAGCACCTGTCTTCTTTCATTTCATCATTGTTCAACCCCTCACCCTTTTTGTTCCTCTTTTTTTCACACTTGCCTTATTTTTTCACCTTTATAGTGTTTCTGTTTACCCATTTTATCCGCCTCTTCACACTTTATTTTTCATTATATCCTGTTTTTCAGTTTTCCTCTTTTGTTGTCGTTTACCCATTTACGCTAGTTTCACTTTTGCCCTTCTTAGTTCATTTATTTCCTCTAATTTCATCCTTGTTCATTCTTTTTGGTTACCTTTTTATTCCTCTGTGTTCGCTGCTTCGCCTGTTTGTTTCCTTTTCTGCCACACTTTTTACCCGTTTCTGCCATTTGGTTCACGTTTTACAGCAGTTTTAATGGGAACTGTTCAGCTGTTTTTTATTCTGTATGTCCCTATCTTCTCTTTCTCTTCTCTCTTCTGCCACCGCTCCTTGTCGTATTCGGTTTTTCCTTCCTAGTGTTGTTTGAGGGTAGGAAGACCTTTCTTTTGCTGGCTCTGTTGTTTTTGTGTGCGTGCCTCCTCCCTATTCCCTGCATTCTCTTCTTATAAATAGTCTTTATTTGGCTCACTTTCTCTCTTATTTTATTCTGTGCTTCCCTGCTTTATCCCAGACGCCTGTTTATCTGGCTGGGCTGCTGCTGTGATGGAAGGCTGTGGGAGCACCTCTTTTTCTCACACTTTTTGGTTATTAACTTTTTCCTGTTGCCTCTTCTCTCCCTTTATCCCATACTGTTCACCTTTACGTTCTTTTTATTCACCATTTTCTTTTTCTTTTTTTTAGCTCTTCATTTCTTGTCATACACTTTTCTCCTTTTTGTTGTTTTTTTTCGTTTTGTTCACAGTTATCATCTTTTTGTTCACTCCTGTCCTTTATTCTCCCACATCTTCATCTGCCTATGCAGTTATGCCACAAAGCTTCACACACCCACCTGCCGTCATCCCATTACTAAAATTCAAGTTTATTATGCCTACCCTGTTAACTTTAAGGTCCCCCATAGTACACACACACACACACACACACACACACACACACACACACACACACACACGCACACACGCACACACACACTTTCTCCTCTTGCAACATAGTTTTTGCAATGTATGTGCACTTTAGGCTTGTGTTCTTCACTGTCAAATGAGCAAAAAAGGGTAAAAACTGCGATAAACCCTACATCGTCCCGGCAGTTTGTTTTCTATAGTCGCGGCGCATGACTCTGAGGTTGTAATGATCGTACCCTGGCTACCTATCATTCAAAAGTGCGTCTGATTTTGTATCGTACTATAGACGAATCATTGTATTATGCACGAATATATTATACACGATTATTATTATACACAAACATATTATACACTAATCAATGTGTCTCATAATATACATGAAATCAGACGCACTTTTGAATGGTAGGTTGCCAGGACACGATAATAACAACCTCAGAGTCGAGTGCCGTGACTAGAGTTATGTATACCGTGTTTTCCACGTTTTTATGGTGAACTAAGATAAACAAACGTAACTTTGTGCCGTATGGCGGTAAATGGTGGCTGGTGGAGGCGTCCACCCTGGTTCATTACGGTATTTTGAAGGGATAATCACCCCTCTGTTCAACCAGCTTGGCCCTTATATTCCGTCCAACAGGACCTGGCGATAGGCACAACTGGCCCAGCTCTCTCTCCCAGTGGCACAAGTTATGGTGGAAACACATTCGTATCAGTCCATACTCAGATATCATGACCGAGAGAGAGAGAGAGAGGAGGTGAGTAGAAAGATTGGAGAAAGAAAAGAAGGTGAGAAAAGGGAGGGAAGATGACAGGGGAGGGGAGAACAGTAAGATAGGGGAAAGGGAGAAAAAGAGGTGAGGGGAGGGACACCGGGGAAGGAAAATCCTCCTTTCTTTCCCTATTTCAAGCTCTCATTTATCTTCCAGCTCATTCCGTTTCCCTTCTCCCTCTCCCTTCATCATCTTTCTCACTCCCATTCCGTTGTTGACTCCCTTCTCACATCCTTTCACTTTTATTCCTCTCGCCTCCTCCATTCAGTGCAAACAAAGCAATATAAGCACAGACATCCACACTGTGCAGTCCCCTCGTGTCTACAGGACACCCCGTAAACTTAACATAGCGTCACGTCACGTCATTATACGTTTTTCGATTTACCCAAAGCAAATGAGGTAATATACAGTAAGCACAGATTAGGATCTGCACAGATAACCGTGAGTTAACGGTCACTACTTTTACTTTCGACCTGTGATGGGATGTGGATCACTGAGGGTCCCTGTTAGTCAAGTGACCACCATCGGGATTTTTTTAACGTACCAGGGGTCACTGCTTCAGGATGAAACTTGTGTACTGTCCCACATGGGAGAGTTCCTTGTCTCAGTGGAGTGAACGGAGCTATTGCCTGATTGCCTGCTGCCTACCTAAAAAGCGCCAGGGAAGGTTGCCGCACCACCCCTAAACATCCACTCTGTGCATTGCACATCCACACTGCACTGTGCAATCCCCTTTTATCTAAGACACCCGTCTTATATATTATTCAATCTCCCCAATGCAAAGAAAGCAATATAAGCACAGATTAGGATCTGCACAGATATCCCTGACTTAACGGTAACTACTCCTACTTTCGACCTGTGATGGGCTGTGGATCACTGAGGGTCCCTGTTAGTCATGTGACCACCATCGGGATTTTTTTAATGTACCAGGGGTCACTGCTTCAGGATGAAACTTGTGTACTTGTCCCACATGGGAGAGTTCCTTGTCTCAGTGGAGCAAACGGAGCTAGGGCCTGATTGACTGCTGCCTACCTTAAAAGCACCAGGCAAGGCTGCCGCACCACCCCTAAACATCCACACTGTGCAGTGTGTAGCTTCCACGCTAGTCCACAGACTTCCCATTAACTCAATGTACCGATTTATAATGTCATGCCGTAACTATTATTTTATTTGTTTACTTTCTCTTTCAGGTTATTCTATCGGGTAGCTTATAGATAAAGTATTATAGAATGTGACTTTTCCTTTCCAGTGTTTCCTATAAAATTTCCATGTCTGTTTTTCCATGCTGCATGGTGTTTTTTCTCACTTTTTCCTGGAGGGTTTGGTGGTGGGGGGAACCTTCTTGCTTTACTATCCTTATCCTTCAGCATGTAGAGTTAGATCTTGTAGTCATAGTTTTCTCTAACAAGCAGCCTCGAAAGGACCATAAGGTCCGTTGCTGTTTGCTTTTCTTTGTAATCCTGTGTAATCCCTTCTCTACCATTTTCCTCCCCCTTCTCTGTACACCTCCCTTTCCCTTTTCTGCCTCTTCCTTCACCCCCTCACCCTTCTCTCTTCCTCTTCTCTTCCCCCATCCCTCACTCCTTTATCGATTACCAGACTCAACAGACTTTTAGAAGATGGATGATGAGGGATTAGGGCGAGGAAGGATGTATGTGAGTTGGCGGTGGTCGGGGTGAGGGAGAAGATTGTTGGTGAAGCTGAGGTTAATCAGGAAGGATGGTGATGTGTACCTAGTGTAGAAGGGAAGTGGGAAGGAAGGGAGTGGGAGGGAGGGAAGGGAATGGGAGGGAAGGATTAGGGCGAGGAAGGATACATGTGAGTTGGCGGTGGTCAGGGTAAGGGAGAACTAGTAAAACAGAGGGTAGTCAGGAAAGTTGGTGATGTGTAGATAGCGTAGAAGGGAAGTTGGAAGGGAGTGGGAGGGAGGGAGATGGTGTGATGGAAGAGAGTGGGAGGGAGGGAGGAGACTGAGTCTGGGAGATAATGAATCTATCTATCTCTATACCTAGGCTGCTTCCCCCAAAGAAAGGGAGGTAGCCGAGACAGGAGATGAGATAATGAATAGTGGTGAATATTCGGAAAGGGAGGGTAAGAACGTCGCGCAGCGAGACGGTGCGGTCAATTAGATTTGGGGGGGGGGGGGACTGGGAAAGGTGAGATTCTGGGATGATATATTCTCTTCTTCCCATCCTGTCACACATTTGACTGAAATAGGGATCTGGACGGTAAATTTGACGTTTCCATGTAGTCTGGAGAATGTGGAAGGATGCTTTCCTTGTCCGTTGCGCATGTATATGTTTGTGATTGTTCCATATCCGCAAATTAATGCCTCTTCTTACTGAGTTAAGTACCGACGGTTGTTTTTATCCTAAAAGTAATTTCCTCATTATCGATTATTTCCTTCGTCCCCCTTCTTCCTTCCGACCTCGTGGTAAATCCCCCAACATTTTTGTGCTCTCCTTTAGCGTTTTTGTGTCCTCCAGTACGGCCCGGGAATTAGCTATTGATAGAGCATGGAAAGAAGGGAAGTGTCAGGGTTTGTAAGGAACGCTGATGGATCCACCACCATCACTTTCAGCTAGCAATTAAACCTCCTTTCTTGGACCCCTTCCCCTCCTTGTCTGACCCAAACCTACAGTACCTTATCGCACGACACAGCTGAAAGGAAACAGTCCTGACGCAATCAAGCGACTGAGTAAAGCTTCGGTACTCTGTACGATGTTCTCTCCGTGAAACCGCCATCATTCATCTTATCCTTGTTTCATCACACTTTCCTCTTCCCCCTGCCACAATATTTTGATTAATTTATCTTTTTATATGGTCTTCCTGGGGATGGGATGTGTGTAATCCTACCATTAAAGCCTTGTCCTGTGCCTTTCCTCCCACCCATTTTATCCACGTGACACTGTGTAGCCCCTTGTTTCTCAGTAGTCGTCATAGTTTTCTTTCTACGTTTACTGTTAGACCTAGTGGCTCAGAAACTTTGGCAAAGTTCTGAATGAGACTGTACAGGTGCTGTGCTCTGGTATCAAGCAACACATTATTATATGGATACATCAGTTCTGAAATAAACTGTCTACCATCATTCATCACTTGCTTTACTGATTTGATGTATACCATCTACCATTCATCATTGGCCTTACAGATGTGAAATATACCATCTCCTACCATTCATCACTGGCTTACACATCTTAAATATACCATCTTCTACAATTCATCACTAACTTACAGATCTTAAATATACCATCTCCTACCATTCATCACTGGCTTTATAGATTTGAAATACGCCATATCCCACCACTCATCACTGGCTTTACAGATCTGAAATAAACCATCTCCCACCACTCATCACTGGCTTTACAGATCCGAAATATACCATCTACCATTCATCACTGGCTTTACAGATCTGAAATATACCATCTCGCACCATTCATCACTGACATTACAGATCGAAAAAAAATCCATCTCCGACTATTCATCACTGACTTTACAGGCCTGAAGTATGCCATCTACCACTCACAACTGACTTAACAAAACTGACATATGTCATCTCCTACCATTCATCACTGGCTTTACTCGTGTCTTTGCAACTCTTGCTCTGACCTGTTTCATGATACCATCCCTTTATAAATAATGAACAATATTTGGGATATCACACACTTTTGCGTCATTCCAGTGCTCCACTACCACTTACTCTGACAGTTATCAACTTCTGCATTTGCATTGCTACCAGAATTATAACTCTTTACAGCTTTATACAACGTACCTACATACCAAACGTAACGCCGTCCATAGTCCATGCATGTTTTATCACTTTTTATTTCAGATCTATAAATGCCATAAATAGGTTATTTGTTCCACACATCCCCTACCACTCCCAAGACAACCTTCATCATTATTCACGAGATAATCTGACATGTGTCGTATCTTTTCTGTTACTGTTCTTCCATATTTCTTAGCCACAGCACTCAGCACACTTATTACACAATAATTTTCACACGCACTTTGGTCGCTCCTACTTTTATCCACAGATACACAAACAGACTTCTTTTATTTTCCGGATTCATTTTTTTCATCAGTTGATGCCGGTAATTTCCTTCGTCCTAGGAAGGCCCCATACTTTGGAAAGGCTACCAGTCATTTCCATTTTTTGTTTTTCCAGTAGCGACGTCAGTATATAGTTTCCTGCCAACTCTAAGCATTTTTTTTTTCTCAGCTTAGAGGAGACAGACTGTAATGAAGGTTGTGGAGGTTGACTCCAATAAGACCATTAGTACGCCTGTCTCTTTTTTGTCTTTGTCTTATTGCTCTTGGTGCACAGTATTCTTGAACTTAAGAGATATCTCTCGTTGGGAATGGAGTAATATTTCTTTATACCGTTATGTTATCTACATCTTTAATTACTCTGGTACGATGAGGGACTTTTCCTTTTTCTTCCCACATTTAGGTGGTTCGGGGGAGGGGGACCTTTGAAGCAGCAGGCTTAGATATTCCATTCACTAACCCCTTCAGTACGAGAGATATTTCATATCGTGAGTAAAATCATCTGGAGGTGGCATAATACCATGCAATAATAATTATAATCGTTATCTGTGTAAATGGGTTGTTGTCGCTCTAGTTTGCACAAACAGCAGACAATAAAATATTAACTTCCCACAAAGATAAACAGCCTGGGGTGATTTCCTCGAACAAATTTGCGATCGCTTCCCTGTCGTAACTTGGATTTGTTTTCGCAGGAAGAGCAAGAACAAATAAATTGCACCATTGTCCCGTGTCTACTGTTCTCCCTGCTTAAAAAAAAAAAAAAAAAAAAAAAATAGTGACGAGACAAAAATTATCGTCAATTACGTGTTTCCTTGAGAGGTAAGGGAAAGTGCAAAATTTCCTTGCGTTTGTCTAGTTCTCCCTGCAAAAACAAGTCTGAGTGACGCCAAGGAAACGATGGTAAATATGTTTGGGAATCCGACCCCTGGTGTGGGATTCTTAAACATATTCACGACTGATCCTTGTTGTTACCATGATTTGTTGTTGCAGGAAGAACGAGGGACATGGAAGGTTTGTACTGTTTTCTTTGTTCTGTCCGGAATAATTAACAGCTCTAAATTTACCTCTCGTAATCAGGCATTGTTTTGACGAAATAATGAAAGACAGGGAAGGATTCTACTATCTTTGGCCATCCTACAAATGCCAGTCTGAGTTACAACAGGGAATCCATCGTAAATACTTTTGACAATCCCACCCCTGGTTAGGAGGGCTTGTCAGTGAGACGCAGAAGTTCATAAGGATATCGATTTTTTTTTCTTTTTTTTTTCATATTCTGTCATAATATTTCAGTTTTCGCTGTTTTTGCTTCATTTTTCATCATTATTGTCAACGTTCCCTTTTATCATATCCTATCTTTGTGCCCCTCCATAAAAATACTCTCTCTCTCTCTCTCTCTCTCTCTCTCTCTCTCTGGGGGGCGCGGTAGCACAGTGGTAGCGCGCTGAGCTTGTAATCGGGAGGTCGCAAGTTCGAGCCTAGCCCGGGCTACTGTTGCCGGGAGGGGTAGCTTCCTCCTGTAACCCCAGCGGGGCTATATGGCCTTAGTTGCCTAGCTCGGGGAATTCATTTCTCCATTCTCTCTCTCTCTCTCTCTCCCCCCCCCACGATACACGCAAAACTATTAAAGAACATCATATCGTGGTTATAGTACAAAAGGCAGGGCAGAGTGACTGCACCAAACCTCGCCCTTGCCACATTAACGTATTGACAACGTAACTGATTACAAGTGTACTAAGGATAAGACTGGGGAGTCAGAGAGAGACAGAGAGAGAGACTTTTTCTAACAAGGATTGCTTGTTTGTAGTATGTGCGGAAAGGAAAGAATTTGTGTACATACTCCGCTATTACAGAGAAGGAAAAGTTTGTGTGTTCTCTTTTGTTACGGAGAAAGAGTTTATATAATATACTGTGTGTTGTTAAAGAGAAATGAGCGTTTTAGAATGTCATAAGTCGATGGAATTAAAGTGTGAGAGTCCTTGATAAAATAAGTGTGTGATTAGCTTGATATATCTATTATTATAAAGGGAAGTTTGAGAGTGTAATTAATTGATAGAACTGAGTGTGTGTGTGCTTATCATCTGTTGGTAAAAAGTAGGTATAGATTATGAATATCCTATATTGACAGAGAGGAAAGTGAGTGTCCTAGTGTAATAAAGGCAAAAAAAGGGTAGTTGGTGTCTTATGATAAATATAGACGGAGAGTGAATGTCCTTCTATAAGAAAGATAGTCATAGAAGGAGAGTTTGTGCCCTAATATAATAAATATAGATACAAGTATGCCAGTGTCGTACCCTAAGCGAAAGCACAACCCAAACAAGCAACCACCCTGCCTCCTAATCCCAGTGTCCTGCCGCTCTCAAACCATCCCTTCTTTCCAGGGATTTTTCCTTGGGTTATTCCTCAAGTGCAGAATTGTTTTTCTCCTTTATTTACTCTGGTATTTGCGTGAGATTTTACCGTGAAATTGTATGAGCGTTTTGGTTGTGGTGTGATGAACGGGTGTGGTGTGTGGGTGCCGCTGCCTTGGATAACAACGCATGATTTTTTTCAATAATAATTGTCTGTGGAAAATAAATACACCGAGATTTACATCAGCAGTGCGTCCGCATCGTTCTAACGCCATATCTGAATCAAACAAACATACTGATAAATTAAACTCACAAAATGTGAGCTGAAATATGGCTTTCTTAAACTAGATCCCCTTCAGATGCAAAGGAATCACTGACTGAGACCCTACGTGTAGATTGCAAGGAGGCAGATGGAGTTGTTGGTGAATTCTTAAGTTTTATCATTTTGGGCCGCACTATAAAAACTAAACGCCAGTATTGACGAAAGTGAGAGTCTGACGTTCCTGTTTTTCGTACAATAAATAAATTTGCTGTTCACGCCAGACGATCGTCACCTGGTTATGGCGTAAAATAGTATTGGAATGTGACAGGAGGATAAACGCCACGAGACCCCCCCCCCTTTCGTGTAACAAATTTAAATATTCATAAATACGATAACCGGTTTTTCCATTTATAAAAACTGAATAATTCAGGAATCAAATTTTCCCTAGCAGGCTAAAATATATGAGAAGAACAAGGCTGTTCATAAGATTTTACAAGACTAAACGCTTCCGTAACGAATACGAGTAAACAAAAACTATGGTGGCGACTGGCGCGTAATATTGAGTTAGGATATTAAATTATGCTTTCTGGTTTATTTCAGACTACCTGTGTACTTTCTGAATAGATTTTTGAAACGGCAACTGTTTGAAAGTTTGTGTGTAAGCTAGCTCAGTGCTTTAGTTAGCACATTTGAGGGCAAGCCAGTAAGCTTCTGCCTCTAGTCCAACTACATCATTGTGTGACACTTCTTGCCTATGAAAAATCATGAATAAATAACGTGTAAGAAGTGCATATACAATATTATATTACATGGCAGAAATTACACGTATCAGAGTTTGGTCAGCGTTGGTAAATGGTTAGTTTGGTTTGTATTTTTCACCTGTTTTAGTGTTCTCTCTTACAGTTAAGTTTCAGAAATTGATAAAACAGACACAAATTTCTCATCAGTACCGACAAGTATGTGCAATCACTTAAATTCTTTCTTGAAAAAAGTGATTCGTTTTTGCAACAAGATAATTTGATAAGCTGATGTAGTTAAGATAGTTGGGTAAGGTTACCCGGTACCAGATACCGGTATGAGTGAATAGGTTTTTTAGGATGCTGGCTGAAATATTGCCTGTTTCAATCAAGCACTCAGATTTGAGCATAGGTGTGTTGGCTTTAAATCAAAACTTGTTAGTAAATGTTAATTTTTTCATGTGAATTAAAAAAAGAAAAACAAAAGGCATCTTTCTAACCCAAGAGCTTTTCTTACAAGTAGCTACAGGCCTGAGGAAATGGCCTGTTCCATGCATATATAATATAAAAACTAGTTAACTGGATAGAAATGACAGTTATTGCAATGGAGGAGTAGATAGGTGTAGAAAAATCATGAAATATTGGTTAGGGTGGAAGGGTTATACAAAAGCATGAAAGGTGCAGTTAACCAATGACTGACAAACAGGAAGTAATGAGATAAATATTTAGTAAAGGAGACAAACATCAAGCATATGACCAGAGTAGAAGAAAGCTAGGAAAACAGAACAGTATATAGTCTGAAAATATATAAAACAGAACTGCATGAAAGTACTATAGATGTGGAATGATTCTGGGAAACAAAAAGGAAAGCTTGTCTAGCAGACTGGGACAGAAAAATTAGCTGCTGTACAGTATATACCATGTAACTTAGGAAATCATTGCATACTGCTTGAAGGGAAAGGTAGTGATAAAGAATGTGAATCTCAGAGTAGTATAATTACTGAGCTAACTGGAAATTTACTAGTAATACCTCAAACAGGAAAGGTGACAATAATGTAGGGAAAAAACTATAGCTATATATTTAGAAATTGAAAGAACAACTGTTACAGTACACACATCTTATAACCTATATTTTCCAATATGGTCTGCTGGTTATGGCTGGATGACAGGTGTGGAAAGAAGCAGCTGGAAAAGAATGGAGTGTTACTGCAACCCTCTTGTGTTGGTGCTGTAATGAATGTCACCATTCAACCAGCTTTGTAAAGAAGTAAATTAGTCTCCATGCTAAGAATAATTCTCCAGTAACTCTGTATTTACATTTTGCAGTATAAATTTAGGAACACATGATGTATTGCTGCATGAGTGGAAGTGCACATAACCTGGATAAACTGCTGCATAATTCATGACTCGTCAACTTGCCAGGAACAACATGGAAGTCTATGAAGAATGCAATATTACATTCACTTTGCTCGTATGAAATCAAGTCTGGATAATCTCAATAATTATTTTGATGAAAATAACTGCAAAAGGAGGATAAATCATAATTCAGTCTAGGCTATACATTACACTGCATCTTGCTTGTAAATGCATCTTCTTTATGCATTCTACCATCATTTGATACCAATTCTAGCGCAAATATACTTAGTTCGTATATAAAAATAACAGTTTGAATGGGTTAGCGAAGTGTCTGGTTTATTAAACAGAAGAAACATTCAAAATTTGAGCGCTTTTAGTGCTCATGCAGCGCATTCTCGCCCAATCTAGCGACTGTTGTGGCATTCAAACGCCAGAACTGGGTTTCGCCAAGACTGACGGTCCAGATATTTTATAATAAGGATGACTGACGCTCAGGAACGTCTGACGACTGAACGTCGCCGTTGGACTGCCTAAACTCTGGGTTTTTATAGTACGGCCCTTTAAGTCGAGGCACCACCTCCACCTTCACCACCAACACCACCACCTCCAATTCTTGCATTATCCCAACAACCATCATTAACAGTAAATATACTCCTCCTCAAGCGATTACACCCACCACCACACCCTCCATCATCACAACACCTTTCTTCAGGTCTTATACCAAGACCTCATTAGAGCACCATCACAATCAAATCCACCATCAGCACCGCTACACAACGGAGTAGGCTGCCTCCGGGGAGCCTCGTTCCCTCTCAACAGTCACCACCACCAACATACCCACCACTGGCTGGATGAATCACTCTTGCGTGATAATCAAAGACGGTAAATAAAACCCACACTTGTAGACGGAGAATATATTTACGATCCATCCCACCCTACCTCACCTCTACCCCACCTTCCCACACACACACACACACACACACACACACACACACACACACACACACACACACACACATAAAAAGGAGCCCTTGTATTGTCAACATGTCATTCCTTCTTTCTATCTTGACCACTAAAGTTGGTGGCAGTGTCCACCGAAGCTGTTTGGTAAATATATTCTCCGTCTACATGTGTAGGTTTTATTTACCATACCCACCACTGTTATCCCCACCACAGCCGTAACTGCTGGCATGTCAAACTCTCACCATCACCACAAACTCGTCTAACCACCACTGCCAACGGAGTTCCTCGTGTGCTGCCTCCGTGGTGTCTGTTGCCACAGTATTCACCACCACCACACCCCCTCGTCTCTTACGTGTACCTCAGGGGTGTCTGCTACATCCTTGACATTCACCATCACCACCACAACCACATCATATTACCAACCCAACCACCATTCACTCCCATTACAACCATCCCCATACCACAACCACATCATACCACCACCACAACCACATCACACCACCACCACAGCTATATCATACTACCAACCCAGCCACCATTCACACCCATTACAATCACCCCCACACCACAACCACATCACACCACAACCACAACCACATCATGTCACCAACCCAACCACCATTCACACCTATTACAACCACCCCCCTATCACCACCACAACACACCACAACCACATCGCATCACACCATCCCACAACCACCTTTGCACCACCATAACCACCGCTACTCCACCACCATAACCACCGCTACTCCACCACAACCACATCACATGACCACCATAATCACATCACACCATCACCACAACTACCATAACTACCGTTACTCCACCACAACCACACCACTACCACAACCACATCACATGACCACCAGAAACACATCACACCATTACCACAGCCACCATAACTACAGCTACTCCACCACACCACTACGACAACCACACCACAGTCACAAACACCTTCTCACCACCACCAAAACCACAACACACCACCATCACATCACAACCACAAGCACAACACACCACCACCACACCACAACCACAACCACAAACACCATCACACCACAACTACAGCCATCATCGCACCACCACCACAAACACCATCACACCACCACCACAACCACACCACACCACCATCACTACCACAGCCCCCTTGACTCATGCCCCTGCCTCCTTAACATTCAGCGTGGGGTCGGGTTCACCGCGGAATTAAAGTTACACTCACCCACTTTTACTGGGTCCTTGTTGTGGCTTAGTGGGGTGGTGAGGTGGTTGTGGCTTAGTGGGGTGGTTGTGGCTTAGTGGGGTGGTGAGGTGGTTGTGGCTTAGTGGGGTGGTGAGGTGGTTGTGGCTTGGTGGGGTGGTGAGGTGGTTGTGGCTTGGTGGGGTGGTGAGGTGGTTGTGGCTTAATGGGGTGGTGAGGTGGTTGTGGCTTGGTGGGGTGGTGAGGTGGTTGTGCCTTAGTGGGGTGGTGAGGTGGTTGTGGCTTGGTGGGATGGTGAGGTGGTTAAATGTGGTGGCGGACAAATGAACTATGGTGTGGTATTATGATCTGGTGTTGATAATGTGATGCTGTGTGTGTGTCACTGGTGTGTAGTAGCGTGTGGTGTGACCCCAGGTAATGTTGTGGTGCTGGGGTACTGTAATGGTTAGGTTGGTTGTTTTAGTGTGAAGTACTAGACATTCCTCTTCAGCACTGGGATGTAATGTGGTCAAGTATGGTGTAATGTGAGGAAATACTGTACAATGTAATGTCACAGGGCACCGCAGCGTTGTGATGTAATGTGATGTATATGCCCGGGTGTTAGAGGGAAGTGTTATGTCCTCGTCAGATGAACAGCCTCATGTTCCTTCCCCACCACGATATAACACACTGGTCCAGCTTGTCACAGTGCTTGGGCCAGTGAATTACTTCTCTGTGTGCTTCTTCTGTGATTCTCTGCTGGTTTTGTTTTTGTTCTGTTCTTCCTGTGTTTAATTGACAGTCGTGCTGGTGATGCGATTCTCGTAACGTGCTTCTGTTTGCATATTGTTTTATTGTGGTGCAAATATTTGAGTTTCTATTAACGTGCTTCTGTTGTTGTGTTTCTGTTAGTATGTTGATGTTGTGTGCCTCTGTTGGTGTGTGCTGCGTCCTTTCACGGTGTTTGTTTCTGTGTGTATGTTCTGCTATACCTCTGTTACTGCTTTTTTTTTTTTTAGGTTGTATTTTGTGATGTGTGAAACCTCTCTTACTGTGCTGTATTTCAGTTACTTCCGATACTGTACGTCTATATATACAGTCCTCGACCTTTGCCCTTACTTCCCACCCGGTTTCTAGCTTTTGGATTGATGCGAAATAATTCCATTATTGCAGCTCGGTACAGCTCCAAGAAGTATAAGGCACCAACAACATTTTATTCCTGCAGGGCGACTCTGCATATGGCCGACCCATTCCCAGATGAAATAAAGAAAGACCAAAATTTGTAACTTCAGTCACACACACACACACACACACACACACACACACACACACACACACACACACAAAATCCTGTTGAGGGCGTGAGCTGGGGTGGCCGGGGCAAAATGACTTTAACCCAGCGAAGGATTTCTACGTAGCTGCAAAATCGATTAGAGCTTAGATGGAAACCAGCTTTTTACCGAAGAGAATAAGATGGTGAACGATATTTCATTCTGCCTCCAACCACTGGCTTTTTGCGTAGCTTGTGGAAGACCCTTGACAGTATTGTGGTTAGAAGCAGTCCCTGGTAGCCCCTTTACTACAATTGAGGTTTATTATTATTATTATTATTATTGTATGGCAGGTGGGAACGCTCACCAACCACTCACTCGATGTAGTGCTGCTTTGGGTGTCAGCCCTTTCCTCTCTTCCTTCCTTCTTCTTTCTTTCCTTCATTCTTTCCTCTTCCCTCCGCCAACGGGTGACTTTACATTCCCTCTTCTGTCTTTCTTTCCCTCGTTCTTTCCTCTTCCTTCTGCCTATGGGTGACCCTACACTGACAAGCCAAATGGTTTCCTGTACACCAGGAAACCATTTACTACGCTGGGTGATAATCATATAACCAAATTATGACACCTGGTGCTTTAGTGGGTAATTAAGGTACTCCAATCGGATTGAGCCAGTGCAGGTTTATATCCAAGGGATGGCTGAGGTTTATTGCTCATATAATGCCACTCAGGGATGTTTGAGGTTGGTCACTTGTCTTAAATGCCAGGACCAACTTGCCTAGCCCCGAGCTCCTACGCTCCTCTTGGGGCGACATAGGATTGGATGATAGTTGGATGGATTATTATTATTATTATTATTATTATTATTATTATTTCATCATCGTCATCATCATCATTATCATCAAACCCCTAAGTAATATTAGTCAAATCAAGGAAAATTTCTAATTATTAAGAAATTAAGCCCTTCATAACAAAGGGCTCATCATAACTGAAAATAAATTATCTACCGTCAGAGAGGTATAATTAAATACACCTTTTCTGGGTAAAACAAATATTGGAATTTGTACCTAATCCCATCATTCTCAGAGTATTTTTTTTTAACAAATAAAAGCCTATAATTTTACATCAACGTTTTTGCCTCTTTTGGTGGTGAAATCACCAAGGGAAAACACCATTTCTGGTTATAATCGTCTCATCAGTTACCAAGTCTTAATCGTTTCAGCTTCTTTGACACGGTAGGTTGGCAGCGGAGATTATAAAATTTAGCATTGCGTGTGTGATGAATGTTACGGCGCCCCACTTTACACCAGCATTGCGTGTGATGAATGCTACGGCGCCCCACTTTACACCAGCACTTGCATGTCGTTGAAACTTGTGTTGCTGAAACAAACCCTGAGCTATTTTTTTTTTTTCTTTTCTTTTTTTCCCCCCCGCTTCATAATATGCGCTACGCAAAACTCATTGACCAAATCTAAATTTTATCAATAGCCGAATATCATCCAGGGGAAACGCCCTGTTTCGTACTTTAATCCTGCGACTGATTCCCGACAATTTGCCGTAGTTCGTTGAAACCAAGATCGAGAGAACACCAGGTCAACGCATACGCACATTTCCGTTAGATCAAGCGGAGGATTTTTCTCTATCTCGCTCTCTCTGGTTTTCTGTTTATAATTCAGCGGGAACTATACTATTTGTGATGTAGGATTCAACAATGTGTGTGTGTATATATATATATATATATATATATATATATATATATATATATATATATATATATATATATTTATATATATATATATATATATATATATATTTATATATATATATATATATATATATATATATATATATATATATATATGCCTAACTCCATCTCCCAATCTCCTTGATTATCTTCCTTTGTTCTTTTCAGTTACTAAGTAAGCATAAGAGATTACACTTTACTCGATTTGCCATACCCTGATTTGACGGATTTCTGATTTGCCTGTCACTTGGAGAGAGAAAAAGAGGCTGTATGACTCCTCCACTGAAGGACCATAAAGATGTGTATGTCTCTTTAATCATCCTCCTTCTCACCCTCTTGGCCACCCTCCGTGAAGGGAGAAGGGACGCATGTTTGATAGTTCTCAGCATATTTATCCAATTTCTCTTATAATTCTTTCACTCACACACACACACACACACAAGGTAGGGAAGGAGGGATGGGAGGTAAGAAGGCATGAGAGAGAGAGAGAGAGTTGATGATTCTACACACACACACACACACACACACACACACACACACACACAAGGGGGATGCAAGTACATTAGGGCAAAAGTTGAGGGAGCTTTGTGTCTGTTGGGGGGGGGGCGCATTTGCAGCTGTCGGACCGGCCTTCCCCCCATTTAATACTTATACACTTATCTTCCCTACTCAAATTTGTATTACAATGGGAAATTACCTGCAGAACCTCATTTTTTGATGGGAGGGGGGTAGAATGACGTAGTTTTTTTTTTTTTTCCTCTGGCATTTCCAAGATATTGCCTTTTGACACACACACACACACACACACACACACACACACACACACACATGGTTATCATCGACTATTCATATTTTAGTAAGGCAAAATTAGGTAGGCTATATGGTAGGTACACTGTAATAGTAATACCATAACAAGGGCATAAACTAGCCAGGAAAATGAATGGGGGGGGGGAAGAAGTATACCCGCGGCGGAGGACGCACCGCCCACCAGCCCATACGGTTTCCTATGACTAACTGTTACGTTGCTTGCCTCCGCGCCTTTTATACGTCCTCCGCAACCCGTCACCTGCGCACAACAAGCCAAAATGAGTCGAGAAATGCGTTGACCTGGTGTTTATTCGATCTTGGTTGAAACTACTCGGCGACTGTGAGTATTCCGCGTGGTTCGTACGATGCGGGAGCAAAGTTGAAAACAATACACGAGCTTCTTTTGTATAGAGTCGATGAGCCGTTGAATATTCAAACCTCATCGATGTTACCATAGAAACGACATAACCAAAGTTCTTGACTCAAACTCGAGAAATAACAAACTTGACAAATCTGTCTGCGTATATCAGAGGGAAATTGTGAAAACATGGCGCTCGCTCGCTCGTTGCGCTCACAAAGCACACTTTACTGGTAGTTATAATGTCCATGGCTCCATCAGGGCTGTTCAAACAGTCTTGTTAACTCCATTCACACACACCTGATTGGCAATACACGTGAAAGCCTCTGAGAGAATGGCTTTACTTCCTTGGCTTTGTCTTTCTCTTCCCATTGTCGCGTCGAGCTGGGAAGGAGAGAGGCTGTATGTTCCATTTTATTCTTGCTATCCCCACCGTATTTTTCATTAATTACCGGGAACGTTTCAAACTGTAGAGGTTAATAATGCATTCATTAATCACTTCGCAGCCAGAGGTCCTCCTGAAACTCAGTAACTACAATAATACATTCATACACCTGTGAATGGCAGTACTCGTGAAAAACACTCAGGGAATGGTTATCGTTCTTTTGTTGTGTCTATTCTCTCGTTGATATGGCGTCAAGGTGGAAAGAAGCTTTTTTTTTTTTCATTAAATTTGATCTTTCTGATTCCAGGTGATTTTTATATAACTTAAGGAGGGACTTCTCGAGCTGCATGGTTGGATGTACTTTTCATTAACCTCTTCATGGGTAAAGGCCATTCTTAAGTTGGAATATCGTGTGGTGGCGGCAAGAATAACTACAAAAAGACATTCATGCACCTGTGCATGACACCACCCATGACAGACACTGTTAAAATAACTGTTATTCTTTTCTGTATGTTTAAATTATCGCGTTGAGATGAGAAGGAGGTTTTCTTATTTATTATATTTTTGTGTAATTTTATCTCCAGGTAACTTTATATATTTTTTGTGTATAATGTTATCACCAGGTAATGTATTTAATAAGAGAGGAGACGTTTCCCAGCTACAACACTGTGACATCAAAACGCCGTGTACCCTCAGCCCATCTATAGAGACCGTATGGATAAACAAGAAGGCCAAAAATGTAGCAACAAATAGTTTTAGATTGGCAAACTTAATACTCTTCCTGAGGCGTGAAGTTTATAACACAGTTGGTCGTTGGTGTTATGGGCCATGTATGGGAAGCCTGGAAGCAAACAACAGAATAAACAACAGCAATGGAGCATAAAGTTATAAGTGGCGGGGCAGCAGTGGGTAAGGCAGGATAAATAATAAACAGGCAGAAGGCAGAAATGAAAACACAAGGTGGGTAATTATGTTTTACTGGTGCCACTTCTTGTTGACTATAGGTAATTCTGGATATATTTTTCGCACTGAAGAGGTTACATGTAGTCTCTACTGACCCATAGAGTACAATTGATTTTTCCTGAGACAAGTAAAATCGTCTGTGGGAAGCGAGAACTAGACATTAAGAAGAAAGCGACCTCAGGCTGTTGGGTTATATTTCTCACTGCCGTCTCGCCTTTTACACTGTCAGTATATGATTTTATAAACTCAAGGCAAACTTTATGTACTGAAGAGGTTATGAGGGATATACTGATCACCTCCAGTACAAAATGCCTCTCCTATGGTACACACGTTTACTCTGACCTGCTAAATATATCCCTAACCAACTGCACCTCGGTTGATGGCCAAGCAGAATCAGTCTGGATTTTTGACTTAACTAGTTATCAAGGGGACTCGTTCCTACTTCCTGACAATTTCATCGAGTGTCATACAACCACAACATAGCATTTAAGTCGTGGGTGTGACCCAGTTCTCTCAGATGAAACCAAATCGACTGTAGTGATACCAAGGAAATATAATACACGTCATTATACTGCAGGACGTAATGCTTGTATCTTGCCTCCTTTCCTGCACCAGGACTCGCCTTAATTGCTTATGACTGAATAACGATAATAAAAATAAAGCAAGGGCGTCCTCGTACCGAACGTATTCATGGGTATTCATGGAGATAAAAATGAATCCATTGCGTCACCGTACTGAAGATTTTCATGGAGATAAAAATACACCAATAGGCGTTATCGTACTGAAGGTATTCATTTGGAGATAGCCAAATAAACCAAATATTCACGGAGATTAATATAAACTAAAGGCGTCATCGTACTGAAGGCATTCACGGAGAGATTTCCCCAGCCCGTTCAGTACGATGGGGTACTTCTTAGCTAAGTAAACACGTGCGGTGGTAGCAATAAGACGGTTAAAGATAATAAGTGGAATCCAGTTTTAGCATAAGTGGACAGGATAAGAGATGGAGCAAATGAATAATGATATAGAGGAAACTGAAGCATGAGTTGATAATTGGTTGATGTAAACAGGCAGGTGTTGTAGAGAGGCAGGTGGTGTAGCGAGCCAGTATAATTGTTTAGGCCTTCTTGGGTAAGTGATGTGCGAGACAAGTTGTAGTAGTAGCTTGGCAGTTTAATTATGTGGCTGTTAACGACGACTACGACGACGATGACGACGGTGATGATGATGATGATGAGGATGAGGATGATGATGAGGATGATGAGAATTGTGGTGATGATGATGGTGGTGGTTGTAATGTTGGTAGTGGTTGTAGTGTTGGTAGTGGTGTGATGGGGGTGGTGATGATGGTTCTGATAATGATGATGGTGATGAGAATGTTAATGTCCATGATTCATACAAAAACATAAATAATCAAGAATGAGAGCAATATACATAAAACTTTAGAGTAATATATGTGAACTGCATAGGCTTGATGGAATAAGAAAAGTAAAGGTTCAGAAAAGATGAAGATTAACAAAGTCTGTTGATCAGTGTCTAAATACTGTAGAAAGTGTACCACCTCTCTGACGCTAACTTTATTACAGTTATCATCCTCCCTTCTCTGTGTACCTCCTGCTGCTCCGTCATCCTTCCCTTTCTTCCCCTTCGCCCCTGTGGTCTCTCCTAAATTGGGTAAAACTTTTAGTGATTACCGGATTAAAATGCAGGGTAGGCTACGTTCTTGTGCTTTTTTTTCATTTACTTATTTTTTGTTTTTGTGTGTCTCCGACTCAACATAAGTTTAACAGCCCGTTCCCTGAAGCCCGGCAGACTTTCTTCGAACGACACACCTCTACATGTCACCACTTTGGCTCTAACATCAACTTTCTGTATTGAGTACATGCTAGAGCTGCCTCATAGAGGTCTGGTGTATTGGTTCTTCCCCACTCAGCCATTTTATTCCTCAACGACACCCTCCTTCCCACCTAATTCACCCCACTCCTTTCTCCTTTGTCACATCCCCTCTCTCCCTCTCGCTCTTTATTCCAGTCATCACTTCACCCCCCCCCCCAACTCAACCTTCCCTTCGCTGTTTACCCTCCTTTCCCTCCTCTCTTCTCCTCCATCCTTTTTTCTTCATTTTCCTCTTTATCTTCCCTTTCCCTTCCTTCCCTCTCTCTCACCACTTCCCCCCCCCCTCCCATCCACTCTCTTACACTGCACATTTCCTTCCGGTTATAAACATCATTTTCTACTTACCTTCACTCCCACCCTCCTTCCCTCCCACCGCCTCCCGTTCCCCTCCTTTCCCCCTCCTCCCCTTAATAACTGTTTCTCTCCACTGGTGGCTAAGGTGGGAGTGAATGGAGGAAAGAGGGAAGTAAAGTGAAGGAAGGAGGGAAAGAACGGAGAGAATAAGGGACTGTAGTAGGGGGGGGGGAAGAATGTATGAGACAACGAGTGTGATTTGTTGCTTATGGCTGGGTGGGTGAGGCGGGGGAGGGAGTGATGGAGGGAAGGAGAGGCGGAAAGGAAAGTGGAGAGAAATGGAAGGAAGGTAGAGATTGAATGTTGGGCGGAGAAGGAAAGGGTCATAGAAAGGAGGAAAGAATGTGAGGGAAACGGAAATGGAGACTGTATAGGGATGGATGATCAAATAAACTGAGAGAGAGAGAGAGAGAGAGAGAGAGAGCTAGTTTAACCCTTTCAGAAGCACAAGGACACTTTTGATTTTAGTCTTGCTATCTACGAACTAACTTATTTAGCTTAGGATATTATTTAACTGAACTGCATTGGTCAACACCTTCTCTACGAGGGGTGATGCTGGGTTTAATATTGGCGTCTGGAGTTGACACCAAGTTACCGTTCTGATACGAGTATGTGATATCCTTGAGCTGAAACGGTAGAGCAGGGACGTGTAGGGTGGCAGGGTGAAAGGGTGCAGGCAGGGTGTGAATGAACAGGGTGTGGGTGAGGCAGGGTGTGAATGAACAGGGTGTGGGTGAGGCAGGGTTGAGTGAAGCAGGATGTGAATGTGGCACGGTGTGAGAGGTAGGGTGTGAGTGAGGCAGGGTTTGAATGAGGCAGGGTGTGAATGAGGCAGGGTGTGAGTGAGGCAGGGTGTGAGTGTGGCAGGGTGTGAGTGGGGCAGGGTGTGAGTGAGGCAGGGTGTGAGTGAGGCAGGTATTGGGTGAGGCAGGATGTGAGTGAGACTAGGTGTGAGTGAGGCAGGGTGTGAATGAGGCAGGATGTGGATGAGGCAGGGTGTAAGTGTGCCAGTGTGTGGGTGAGGCAGGGAGTGGGTGAGGTAGGATATGGGTGAGGCAGGGTGTGGATGAGGTAGGATGTGGGTGAGGCAGGGTGTGTGTGAGGTTGGATGTGGGTGAGGCAGGGTGTGGGTGAGGCAAAGTGTGGGAGAGGCAGGGTGTTAGAGACAGGATGTGAGACAGGGTGTAGATGAAGCAGGGTGTATGTAAGGCAAGGTTAGCTCTGGAACTGTCTTCCTCTGTCTGTATTTCTTAGTGCCTATGACCTCCAGTCTTTCATGCATCTCGAAATGAACGGATCATGAATTTGGCTCTCAGTTACTTTGTTTTTTGCATTTTCTTTGAGAGAACAGTCAGTGCGAACTTCTGGCCTTTGGTTCCTTCTTCCTTGCATAAAAAAAGGATGTGGGTGAGGCAGGATGTAGATTAGGCGGGTGTAAGACAGGATGTGCTACTTAGGGTGTGAGTGGATGTGGGTGAGACAGGATGTAGATTAGGCGGGTGTAAGACAGGGTGTGCTAGTTAGGGTGTGAGTGAAACAAGGTGTATGGCAAGGGCATGAGAGAGGCTGCAGGGATTGAAATTCATGTAGGTTTCATTTGTAAAGTTCAGGTAAATGGACCATAACTCTCTCTCTCTCTCTCTCTCTCTCTCATACCAAATACCCAAAGCAATTGCCGTATTCAAATTCGGGGATATAAAAATTTTCCAGCCTCGAGAACCTTGCGTAAGATAACACTGGCGCACAATTTTTCCAGTAAATATAATTCGAGAGAGAGAGAGAGAGAATCCTACAGTGGAGAAAACTGTCTGGTTGTCATTAGAATACAACAGAAGACGTCATCGTACTGAATGGGTTAAGTTGAATGTAATACCGTACAACCGCAAGTAAAAGTTGGCTGACACCTGCCTGCTGGCTGTGGTGATGGAAGGTGTTACGTGAACTGTTTTACTGTGATGGCAATATAAAGCACGACAACAGGTTATGAAGAGGAAGGATTCTCCTTCCCGTCTGGTGAGGAATTAGAAACATATGACAGGACACAGTGGTACAAGGGAAACATGAGTGAATTTTCTCCCATACAGTACGTGTACATGCAAGTTTTTCAACTCCCCATATGACGTGCAATCGAACCTATTTTCTTACCAGTTCAGCCTAAATAGAAAATAAAATGAAATTTACTTACATGCAAGGAACAAATAAATGTTCCCAAGGTTCCAAGCGCTGACAGGGTGATGTAGTGGTGATCACCACTCATTAAGAAGTGACGTCACTGGCAGATAAGAATTAACACTGCTGCCCGAGGTGTATAAGTAATACTTAATATGGCGAAGGCGAACACTTTTGGTAGACTAAATCCAATATTTTATCTCAGCCATATTTTATTATCTGCCGGTACCAAGATTAGAATATTGACGTCCTCGCACTGCGTCAAATACTTGGCATTTAACAAAACAAGATCGGGAAGCCTCCATGTGGGAAGGAAAAGAAAAAAGGAAAATGAAACAATCATAATTTTGGAGAAATTCATTTGCTGAAAAAAAAAAAAAAAAGTAGCTAAAAACACCAGGACAGTGGAAGAGGAGAGACATGGCGAGAAGAGAGAAACGGACTTTAAAAAATGAAAAACAAAACGGGAATACTTTTGAAATGGGTGTGTAAGGAACAAGGTAAAAAAGAGAAGAGAGAGAGAGAGAGAAGGCGAGGAAGGAAGGAAGCGAAAGGAATGGACTTCAAGAAATGTAGTTATTGCTATAATGCCAAGGAGAGAGAGAGAGAGAGAGACAGACAGACAGATAGACAGACAGAGACAGACAGACAGACAGACAGACAGAGAGTCGTTTACATTAACAGTGTATGCTTTGGTGTGAGTCTGTGTGTACTGACAACTTTGGGTACTCATGGACACGTAAACGACTACACACACAACGAGTGTAAACATGGAAAACGAGTACTCCACCCATATGCTAAGTAAGACGACTCTCTCTCTCTCTCTCTCTCTCTATATATATATATATATCTATCTATCTATCTCTCTCTCTCTCTCTCTCTCTCCACATCATCATAGTTCACACACACACACACACACACACACACACACACACACACACACACACACACACACACACACACACACACACACACACACACTCTCATGCAATACTCTTTCTAGAATGAACTTTATCTGATCCTTCTAGCACACCGTCAAAACTACAGGCGTGTGTTAGTTGATGTTGTAGTGTGTTAAGTGCTGTGGTAGTATGTTAAGTGCTGTGGTGGTGTGTTAAGTGATGTAGAAGTGTGTTGAGAGTCGTGGCGGTATGTATGTGGTGGTGTGTTTAGTGATGTAGAAGTGTGTTGAGAGTTGTGGCGGTATGTATGTGGTGATGTGAGTGTGCTGGTTGTAATGATATGTGAAGAAAGTGTGGTAGTGTCTGGTAGGTGTGGCACTCTGTTAGGATGGTGTAGTAGTGTGGTAGGTTGGTGTGGTATTGTGGTAGGGCGGTGTGGCAGTGTGGTAAGGTGGTGTGACTGTCATGTAGGTTGGTGTGGTACTGTGGTGGGAAGGTGTGGTAGAGTTGTGTAGTAGTGTGGTAGGGTGGTGTGACTGTCAGGTAGGATGGTGTGGTAGGGTGGTGTGGTAGGGTGGTGTGACTGTCAGGTAGGATGGTGTGGTATGGTGGTGTGGCCGTCTAGTAGAGTGGTGTAGGGTGGTGTGGTTTTTGGTAGGATGATGTGGTAGTGTGTTAGGATGACGTAGTACTGTGGTAGGATGGTGTTGTAGTGTGGTAAGGTGGTGTGGTAGTGTGGTAGGGTGGTGTGGTAGTATATCAAACCTTATACGTCGTCGGCTTCACTGTGTTACGTATATGATAATATTTTATAAACATTTTCTTGAGTGATGTTCACAAGAGACTCATTTTTCTGGTCTTTAATTAGGGACTTTAAAGTTCTAATCTGTTGAGTGAGTTGCCTCGCTTTCCTCTCATTTTAAACTTACCAAGTTCGTTTGAAGTTGACTCAAGTATTTTAATTAAAGCCTCAAATAAGCTAAAGGTCCTGGATCAGTTTTATGCCTCTTTCTCTATGTCCGTTTCCGACGTTTCGGCGCCCCATCTACTTGTTTGATTTTTTTTTTTTTTTTTCCACATTGTATTTCCAGGTGTTCGCCTCCTTCTGTGTGTCTCTAGTTCCACATTCCTCTGTCCATTCTTCGTCTGTCAGTATTTCTGTCTGTTTGTGTGACCGTCTGGTCATCTAACCGTCTGGCCATTCTTCCGTCTCTCAGTTCCATTTGCCATCTCTCAATTACCTCTGTCTCTCCTTCTTTCCGTCTGTGTCTTTTAGTCTCCCCGTCTCCATATCTCCTCAGTACATCTATGAGGTCCCTCTGTGTCTTCTCAGAGTCTTTCCGTTTGTAAACATTTCTATTAATTCCTCCGTCCCTCCATCTCTTTGTTGGTCCGTCCCTCCGTCCGTTTCTCCGTCCATCCACCTGAGTGGGGATTCACAAAGGATATACCAGGCCTCTGGTGCCTTAGGATATGCCAGACGCAGATACCAGACCCTTACCATATACCTAACCTGAGGTGTGGTACCTCCTTCGTGAATCCCGCCTCTGACAGTTGGTGTGTGTAAGCTGTTGCCGCCTGTGTGTCTGGTGGTGACGAGATGAGAGAACTTAGTGTCCTCAGAGCAGGTTTATTTTGCGAATATGGCAGTGGGGCAGGAAGGGCATCAGGGTAAGTCAGGACTGTATTCTAGACGGTATAGGAGGCTTTGTAACACCTCTTCTTTAGCGATTTTTTCTGCTTGTTACAATCTAGCGTTCTCATTTATAGTGTTGATATTGTTTAAATGCCAACGCAGTTCGCTTATTAACATGCAAAAGGATATTGAAGTGTAATGTGCACAATATATCCCTAAGGAAGAGGTGTTACATCGCTAAAGCCATTATAATACTCTCCTAGGTCTCGGGTCTTTTCATGCGGAAAGTAGTCGACTCTCAGTCCTGCCTTTCAATACGGTGACTTCTTAATAACTTTATTTTTTTCTGTCATCCAGCAATATTAAATCATCTGAGGGAACACCACTCGTAGGACAGAGTAAGAATAAGTTTTTCGCTCGGTGAGATGCTGTTGAGGGAATCCTTCATGTGTTGGCACCGATTTAACTGGCCTGCCCCACTGCCTGGTTGTACAAACGTCCTTGAACTACTTCCCTGTCCCCCGAAAGGAGGATGGTGGACTGCAGAAGGGCAGTTTATGCCTGTAGTCGACTGGATTCACATTTAAGATGAATTTATTCCTCCTTCTCCTGCATGTGACGCGTGTGCCCGGTGCTTAGGTATTGAAACCCAACCCGTGAAAGAGTTTAAAGTGGATGCTTGCAGTGTTTCCCCACCTAACCCCCGATACTACTCTCTCTCTCTCTCTCTCTCTCTCTCTCTCTCTCTCTCTCTTTCACAGTCTCACTTTCCCATCATATTCTCAATCCCTTCCCCACGCCCCACTCCCTCACTTTCCCATTCTTCCATCATATGTCTCTTAATCTTTCCCCCCTCAACTCACTCCCTCACTCTGGCACCCTTCTTTTTTTTTACCTCCCTCGTCTACATCACCCCACCCGCTCACACCCATCAACGCTCTCCCGTCTGTCTATCTATTGCCAGACGCCTTATTCCCGTAAGGGGCGGCCACAAACAAACCGCTTCCATGTCGCCCTGTCCCCCGCCATTTCACTGCCCTGTTCCCAGCTCACACTCCATTCTCTCATATACCTCTCCACTCCATTCCTCCATCTCATCTTTGGCCTCCTCCTCCCTCTCCCCCCCTTCCACGTCACTCACATACACTCCTCGTCAGTCTCTCACTCTCCATCCTCTCCATATGGCCAAACCACCTCAATTTGTTTCTCCTAACGCTTCCTATCATATCCACATCCACACAGCAACGCTCCTTCACTTCATCATTTGTCAGTCTGTCTCTCCATGTGACTCACAGGCTCCTTTCAAATAACTCATTTCCACTGCTCTCACTCTTGACTTCTGTCCCTCCAACAAGGTCCAAGCTTCACTTCCATAAGTTAGCGTCGGTATCACAATACTGTCATGTAAATTTTTCACATCCATGCTCACTTCCCTGTTTCTTATCACTGCTTTCAAGGAACCAGCAACCTTTCTTCCTTGTTGTACCCTACAAGCACTTCACTCTCTAAACTTCCATCCTTAATCATCACACTACCCAAGTCTTAGACGCACTCACATTTTCCATTTCCTCCTCAACCAACCTCACTGTACATTCATTGACATCACTTTTCTCGAAAACCATAACTTTAATCTTCCTACATTCACAGATCCCGTTTCATACACACTCTTCCAAGCTCATCCACCAAGCCTTGCAGCTCCTCTTCGTCTTCACTTAACAACAAAATATCATCTGTAAACAACAGTACAGGTACTTTCCAAACACTGCCCTCTCTTACTAGAGCTACGCCAACATCCACTGCCCTACCTTGTATCTCTTTTATAACCCCATCCATATACAGACTGAACAACCATGGAGACATAACACATCCCTGTTTCAATCTAACCTTCAAATAGAAAAAGTCACTCAGTTCAGCATCCACACGCACTGCAACCTTAGCACCCTCATACATACTCTTCACAGCATTCAGCAACTTCCCATCTACTCCATATATTCTTAACACTTTCCACAATCCTTGTCTATCCACCCTGTCATATGCTTTCTCCAAATCCATGAAGGCCGCATACAACTTTTTTCCCTTCTCTAGAAACTTTTCCACTAAAGATCTAAGAATGAATATCTGATCTACCCAACCTCTTCCCTTCCTAAAACCCCGCTATTCTTCTCCAACTAATTCCTCTGTTATATCCCTAACTCTGTCAATAAGTATCCTACCACATACTTTTCCTATTACACTAAGAAGACAAATGCCCGTATGATTACCACACACTTCTTTTTCCCCTTTTCCGCTGTACAGGGGAATAATTATACCTGACTTCCCGTCACTTGCCTTTATTTTCCTCATAGCCTGGTTCTTCAAGTTCTAATCCTTTATCCATCTCCCTCTCTCTCAGACCCTCTTCCTAAGCACCTAACAACACATCCACCCCTCTCACCTCTCTTCACATTCCCTGGACAAGCATTAAGTAATCTAGAAGCTGATTATCTCTGCTCCCTCTCGCTCTCCCCGCAAACTTTCTTTATACATTCTTTCATCACATCACTTGTTTATACCTTCTTCTCACACTTTATGTTTATGTGCTTTCTTCACTCTTGTTCCAGTTACCTCTCTACACATTCTGTTTTATAATCTCCTTACAGCTTCTGTTTATAAAGTATCTTTAAACCTTTAAACCTGTTTGTATAATCTCCACACGCCTTTTGTTTGTATAATCTCTTTAGTCTTGGTTGAATAATATCTTCACACCATCAGTATATATTCAATCCTCATGCCTGCTGTTTATATCCTCCCCTCATATTCTTTCTTCTTATCCTTTCCTCACAAACACTTAATTTCACCTTTTCTCAGTTTCCCTTTCTTTTTCATTTCTTAACTTCACCAACCCATTCGATCTGATTCTGGTTGACGACAGACAATTTTATTCACCTTGGGTGAGACGGTTTTGAGCTGTTTGGATTAAAAACAGTATTATTAATCTTTTCTTTTCCTATACTTTCCATTTCACTTTCGCCTTCTATTTCAATTTCCTTTTTCCCGTCTTCGCTGTTTTGTGTATTCTATTCTGGCGACTTGTACAGCTGTGTTTCATCTTTTCAACGTTCTGTTCTCCCATTCATTCTTCTTATTTTATCATTATTATTTTTTTCTCTGCTTTGCTCGTTCGTATATTCAGTTTTCCGTACGCACACTCTCTGCTCCCTTTGTGCTGTATTTATCTTCCTTCTCTAATTCCAGTCGCATTGCCCTCTTGACCTTCAGTTCTCTTTCTCTGTACTTTGTTGGCATGTCGTGCTTATTCCTTCTTACCCACCCTATCGTCTCTCCCCTATTGCTGTCATATCTTATATCCATTTTTTCCTATCCACTTCCGTTGTTTTATTTTTCTATTCTCGCACTCTTTTCCTTCATCCTTTTATTTATATTTTTCCTTTTACTTTCCTTAGGTCCCGTAAACGTTTGCCGTAATTCTTTCTTCAGTCTTATTTCCCATTGTCTTCCCTCTTATTTTCTTTCTGTGTACTCATATGTCCTTTCGTTCTTCACTCATATTTTATTTCATTTAATCTAGTTCATTTTTACCGTTTCCCTCATTTGTACATTCACTGTTCCTCATTCACCATTATTTCTTGGTACTGTTTTCTTCTGCACCATCCATCACTTTCACCTCTGTCCCTCACATTTATTCTTCATTCGCCCTCTGTCTTGCGTCATCCTCTTTCTTTAATCACTTTCTTTATTTTTCTTACAGTATCTGTCACCTTCTGTCACCTGCTCCTCTCCACTTACCGAGTCCTTCTCTCACTTTCCATTCTTGATGTCATTATCCTACTTATTTTTTCTCTCACTTTCCTTCTGCCATCTTTAACTATGTATCCCCATCGCTCTTCTTCACTCACTCCCATTTCTACCCTCACTATACTTCCATCATCTGTTATCACTCTTCTCCATTCACTCTCATTTCTCCTCTCACTTTCCTTTCACCATCTGTCACTTAATATCCCCATCACTCTTCTCCATTCTCTCTTGTATTTTCTTAAAGTGTCCTCCCCTCACAACATTAATGTCTTTCTCACTGCTCGTCCTCCCCCCTCTCTGCTCCCGCCCTCCCTTCACTCTCCTCTTCCATGTCTTTCCTCTTTGTCTTCTAATCCTCCTTAACCCTCACTGTGCTGTATCTCCCTCCACCCACCACCCTGGTCTGGCCTCATCGTGTTGCGTGAGTGGCGGCTGTAGCACCATCAGCCACCTACACGATGAACTGTTAACTCTTTGACTACCGTGACGTCCTTTTGTAGCTTATTCCTGCTGCCAGTAGACGACTTTGTTCATAATAGAAGAGCCTCATGGTTGTCTCTCGTAACTACAGCCGTTTGGAGATAGCAATAATAAAGAAAAGGTACCGTACTGAAGTGGTTAAATGAATAAAGTGACCCAGCCCTCAGACATGTTTTATGGGCAACAAATCCTCTCGCGTCCCTCGGTAATACCACTCTTAAATAAACAAGGGACAATAGTCTCTTTCTGACGTCTGTTTTTACCACACTCTGTCCTTCCCCCTTGCCCCATCACCACCACCACCACCTCCATGGGGAGCCACCAGCGGGGGCCGAACTGCGTGGAGCCTCGCCCTGCTCGCCTCCATCCCCGCCTCCTTCACTGCCGCCTGTCACCACTTGCACAGATAACCTCAATACATTATCAAACATACATTTCATTATTTTACTGTTGTGTCCCTCAAAACTGAGTTGTTTTTTCCTCTCATTTTTTACCCCTTTTCCTGTCTTGTCTTGCTCAGTTATTTCCCTCTCTGTTTGGTATCTTTCTCTTGTTCTGTCGTCTGCCTCAGGTACTCCTAATTGCTGCCGCACAGAAAACCTCAGTACATTCACAGTCACATACTTCAATAATCTATCCCATACACATCAATAATCTACTCTTATTTACCCCCATATTGACTTTATTCCCTGTTTCTCTCATCAGAATTTACTCTGCTCCCTCAAGTCCATTTATTTCCTCTTGTCTAAATTATATCTCTGATTCTTTCCTGTCTGGTTCATATATTTCCATTTCCTGCACAGACAACCTCAATACATTCACAACAACACATTTCAATATTTTATTCTTATCTCCCATCAGACTGACTTAATCCCTACTCCTTTGGTCTAAAATTTATCCCTTCTGCTCTCCCGTTAAGCTTAGTGATTTCCTCTGGTCTGAATTATATCCCTCATCCTTTTCTTCTCTGGTTTAGTTATTTCCATTTCCCCCGCACAGATAGCCTCAGTATTTCACCCACAGGCACGCCAATATTTTACTGTTGTTTCCACCCAAGCTGACACATTTCCGTTTCCTTTGGTCTAGGTGTATTGTCTTTCTCCTTACTTGTCTTATCCTGTTGAATCACTTCAGCATGATGACGTGTTTTTGTAGCATAGTCCTGCTATCTCCAGAGAGTATTAATCAGCTCAGGGTAGACGTTTGGAATTGGTGGAGTTAAATACAGCATCATCAACCACTTTCCTACTGAATTCTGTCCTAAGCTAAACAGAATCTCTGGTAGAATCAAGAGTAGAATATATAAAATGTGAAGGGAGTCAAGGGAGTAAGTTCAGTGTTATTCGTATATCCTTCTCAACTTGACTATCAGTTATTTCTCTTGCCTTTGGTGGTGAATTATATCCCTCGGCCATCTCTTTCATCTGACTCATTGAATCCGGTGTCAAGTGCTGAGATTGCAGCCGTGCTGAGATTACGTGGTGGTGTTTCGGCCCCATATTATTATGTTGTGACAGTTCTACCTAATTACATTAATATGCTTGCCTGTGCCCTAACGCGGTGTTTATTAGAACAGCAGCACGTGACAGGAGTTCCACCCAGTGAGTTTGGTGTTGTAACATATTAATGTAGTAATTAGGTAGAACTGTCAAAAAATATTAGGTTAGGTTAGGTTAGGTGTCCGAATAAGAAGGGGCTGAAACAGCACCAGGTAATCTCAGCACGGCTGTAGTCTCAGCACGCAACACCGGTGATGTCCTGTGGGTGTTATTTCTCCTGGTCTAATTTCCCACTTCATTTTGCTTATTCCCTCTGACTTTCTCCTTTCTCAAGTGATATTTTAAAGGTTTCAGTTAGAGCAAATACAATCACCGTCAAATTCGGATTCAGTTTTTGTTGTTTCCTCCGCTCATAATTTTGCATCTCTATAGTACTCTGTTTTTATCACTAGCATCCCTGATTCTCAGTTTGTCCATATATAATTATAGCTGTAGTCATTCCTGCCCCTTTGGAAGTAAAATTGTCTTATGCTTTACACTTCCCTCTCCCATCCTGGTTATCCTTATACATATTTTCAGTCAGACCAAAGCCCACCTTTCATCATATATTTTTGTTCTTACTATTTCTCATATTCTTTCCTTCTGATTAATGTGTTCCTGCTTCCATCTCAGTTCTTATAATGTATTTCCCACTTGTATTTATATCATTACCGGTCGTCATATCGAAGACCTTATGTCATATATTTTACCCTGTGAAAACCAATTCCGTAATATTTACAGCCTTGTAATATTCAGTAAATATCTTTACAGCCATCATTTGCTGCTTTATATATTTCAATTTGCAAACATCACTACATTATATATATATATATATATATATATATATATATATATATATATATATATATATATATATATATATATATAATCATACTTCTCTTTATACAGTATATTATTAGACTTTGCTCTCATTTTTTAATATACATTTTTAAACATCAAATCCCATATGCCTTTATGGTATTGCTATCAAATCCGCTTCACGTTGGCCGCCGCACCATACATGACCCTTTACCGGCCCCTTAACACCACCATGAGGCCAATATCAGAGGAAAGCGAACATTGTCTACCTAAGAGAGGAAACTCTAAATAAACAGGTAACAATCATCTATTGTATGTTGTAAACTGCTGCCAGGACTGAATTACTGTATAACTGGAGTAGATCGAATGCCCCTACGACCACCAAGCGAGCGAGTTAAACATTAGTTTCCTTGACGTTATGGGAGGATTGGGTATTCTTAATATGAAATGATATTTAAAAGTATCCGATTTAATGTATGCGGTAGAAGACAAATACAGTTACTTTGAGTATATATTTACTTTACTCCCCCCCCCCCAGCACAGCAGCAGCAGCAGCAATAAAGCAGTAAAAAGTTACCCCCCCCACCACCACCACAAACAGCAGCAGCAGCTGCTAAGCTGTAAAAAGTTAAAAAAGAGTATAATGTATTGCATATAAGCTGTCTGGATAATTTCATAAAAATTATTAATGTGAATGTAAAAGTAATCGCAAATAACGATATTGTAAATTTCAGTAAAAACAAATTTGATATAAGTAGCGCAATCACTGGCGAGCAGACAAATATTCCCGACGTTTCCCCACTAAGTGTTACAATATCGCCAAGTAGAAAACTAGAAAATCGTGAAGAGACTTATATTAAATTTATAAAAATGCCGGCCAGAGGCCCGTAAAAAAATAATCATTAAATGGAAGGAAACACACCTAGCGGAGAAAATGCTAATTTGCTAACTTTGCTTCATTAACCAGGCACAACCAGCGCTCTCACTTTTAGGGATTTTGTCCCTAGATTGGAACTTTTCAGTACATTTAGTGACAAATTTAGGGATTTTGTATTTTTAGGGATTTTTTGGTGATTTTTGGTCATATTTAGTGATTATTTGGGGATTTTTGCTTATGTGTTATAATTGACATAGAATGACCTCAGTAATGGGTGAAAAGGGTAAATAGCTTGTAAATATTGCCAAAATAGTATTTTCTTTGTGGTCAGCTGTTTGTGAACATTACTCTATTTTGGAAGTTTTAATTGGTCAGACGTATTACAGTTTCAACCAATCACGAGCTAGCATTTCAAGTTTGTTTATAGGCCGCCATGTTGCAAGCTTTTTCACACACTGAGTAAGTACTGAAAAATTATTTGAGTTTTTAGCCCTAACATTAAATGTTACTTCTTAGCAGACCCCCATACATATAAATAAGGGTTGTATATGAAGTTTATGACAACAGAATGTCATGACATAACGTGGAAAACGTGTAATACGGTGAGTGATGTAACTTTTTATTGGCGAATGCTAAGAGCCCTCATCGCTTTCACGTAGCCTATTTTGATGATTTTGGGCCATATTTAGAAATCACTAGGGATACATTGAGCCCCAGTTCTTCATCATCTTCAAGATGAAGTTAACAAACTCCTAAAAGAAATACTGTGCGACTTCATGAAAATAAGTGTAGTAAGATGTGAGGACCCTTTTACTGTTGACATCTATGACTCCAAAAACAGAGTAGACATTGATCATGTGTATGTTGGTGTAGCTGCAACTGCTACACTTTCTGAGTGTACGCAAAGAGACCCCAGTGCGGCTAGACAGGTTCGAGTGTCATGCAGAAACTACATGGTGGAACTAACAGAACAAATACGACAGAGGTTCAAGGAGATACAAAGAAAAAGCTATAGTCATCTCAAATTCTTGGAGCCTTCTAATGCTATTAACTCTCACCCTGCCTCTTTGTCAGAAGTATATGAATCTTTCTCCTTTTTGCATGATGTAGCACCACTGAATTTGGTGGACATGGAGTGGCGGAAACAGGCAATAGAAGAAACTGATAAACTAAAAAACAATCAATCGGATCTTCAGTTCTGGAGAGAACGGCTTAGCCAGAAAACCTTAAGTGGTGAGCTGAAATATGGAAATCTCTCCAGAGTTATTGGATGTATGATGTCACTACCAAGTGCAAATGCCCCAGTAGAGAGACTCTTCAGTACATTAAAACTCATAAAGACAGACAATAGAAATGCTTTGAAAAGAGAAACTGTTGTGGGACTTCTGCACGGAAAAGAAGGAATGGCTTCAATGGAGATGTCTGCATGTGAACTATGTTTGGAAGACCATCTACGATTGTTGAAACAATCCTCCCTCAAAATAAGAAAATGTGGAATAATGGAAAACCATTATTTGTTCTAAGTACTGTATATTGATGATGTGTAAATGAAAGATATTTTCTTTAACACCTTTGCTATAGGCCTATACATTATTTATATGGATTACATATATTTTTATACATATACAGAATATCATACTATATACAATATATTGCTGAAAATTAGTGCCAGGAGCATATTACATGTTACAGTATTATTTTTGTTAAACTGATGCTTTAATTTAGATTAAATCAACCAGTTCCTGGGTTGTACCTGATTTATCTGAGAAACTGTGATTCTTTTAGTCATATGGAGTGAAAGTAAACCAGCCTTTTTCAACTTGTTCTCCATAACTGATCCCCTTCCTTCAATCATTCCTCTCTCTCTCTCTCTCTCTCTCTCTCTCTCTCTCTCTCTCTCTCTCTCTTTTTATCTTTATTCCCTCTCCCTTATCTTTTTCTCCCATTCAGTTAGCCATAATTTCCTCTCATTTACATTCCTGCCTTGTGTGAAGCAATTGGTCTTCTCCAGCTTCCTTATTTCTTCTGTTCTTACACTATGATGATAATAGTCTGTATACTTACTTCTCGCCTTCATTCCCCCCTTTCTTCTCTTCATTAATTTATATCTATGCAGCCTATTTATTAGTGTTTTCTTCCTTCATATCTCCTTCAGCTATTTATATCTATGTCTTTCTTTTTACTCTGTTCCCTTACTCTTTTTCTTCTCTTACTCCTATCTTCCTACTTTTTTTTATCCATCTTTCTTCTTCACCTCTCCATTCATTCTTTACTTCTGCTGCCTTTATTTTAACTCTCATGCTTTTCTTCATTTTTATCTTTCAGCCATCTAGTCAGAAATAGGATTTAATTTCATTTTAGTAGGCCTATTCTGCAAGTTCCTAGACCCAGAGGTTTCACTTTGGTAAAACAATACTGAGTGAGGGCTTTTTAAATTTATTTTTATCAATTTGCAGACTGTCTCCTGTAACCAAAGCAGAGCTATAATTTATACTCTTCATTGGTTCATTGATTAAATTTACGTAACTGATGCTTGAGACTGAAAAAAATATACCTCGTGTATTAAAAAAATTGTTTTATTATTTCATAAAATAGTATTTTTCAATGTGTAAGTACATTTATATTGGTATTTTATATTTGGGGATTTTTTGTCCAATCTGGGGATTTTTTGCACCAAACCTAGGGATTTTCATATCAACTGTTGTGAGAGCCCTGGGCACAACTCCACTGCGCAGGCGCAGGCTTAGTGTTTTGGCGGCTGTGGTAGGGGATGATATGCGCACTCGGTGTTTGTGTACTACTATTATTCAGGCTTATTACTGGACGCCTGATAAACGCATGAGGCAGCGACTAAACCGTGTCGTTAAGCTGTGAAGACGTTCATCTTTCCTGGAGCTAAAATGATACTAGGGAACGCAGAAATGGGCTCAGATGATGATGTTCAGCGGCCGATAAGGTGAGTACCAAAAGCCGAAGCTTTTGATTTTTATTATTTTTTTTCCCCCAGTTTCGGACAGTCTCGCCTCTTGGTTTAGACGCATTTTAGCAAAGTGCAGTTTAGTTTGGGCAACAGAAAGATATTAAAGTTCACTTCTTGACTGTTTTCCATACATTTATTTTTTATGGCGGTAAACGATTATTGCATATTTTCATTTCCCTCATGTTTTTATCCATTTTCCCCGACGCATTTTGTTTCCTGGGCATAATGGCGGACACGCAACTGACAAAATACTGTGCACAATTTCCCCCTTGTGGTCACCATATAACAGTAGGGTATGTGAATTATATCTGGATTATATCCTCAACGAGTTATCCTAGTTCCTCAAGCTCTGTGAGTACGTAGCCTCCTCTGATTGTAATCCGGCTAGGTAAGAGAAATATATTTTATGTTTGTATTGTGAGGCCTATGTGAATCCTCCTTTTTGTAAATGAACCCTGGTTTCTTTTTTAGGGTGTATGTTGCAGTGTAAAGTAAGTTTTGTTGTGAGCTTTACCTTACCCCTTTTGGTGATTAATTAGGGGTTAAGAATGCACCGTGATATATACGTCCATAACACACACACACACACACACACGATTCGCCTTTCCACTAGCCAGTGTCCTGCTTCCCTCACTTCATCCCTCTCCTCCCCTCACATCTCTCGACTTCACCCTTTCTTTTAATTCGCCCTCACCCTTTCATTTAATTCCCCTTCTTCTCCCAACAATCCCGGTAAATTTTTACAAGTGGACAATACACCCCCCAGGTAGTGCAATATATTTTTCTGGCAGTTTTTGATGCGATTCGAATGTTTCTGACCTTCATTTTTGTCGGAAATGCCCCTCACCGAACACAATAAAACTAACCAAACCAAACCCAACATACCTAACCTATCTTAGGGGAGTAATAATCAATTTCCGAATGGGGTAATGGGGGTTATTTGTGATCCATAGGGACTATTCCATACGATAATGGTGCTAAAATTCCAAAACTGCATATTGTCCCCTTGCAAAATAATACCACAATCCCCATCTAGTCTTCTCTTTCAGACCCCTATTCAACTCTCACAAATTTTTCCCGAGTCTCATCTTACACCCTGGTTCCCTTCCATTTTTATCATACTCCCTCCACATCTGTTTCCAGGGATTATTCGTCATTTTATCCCCATTTTCTTCTCGGTCTTCCCTCACCCTTACCCCCTGCCCTCCTCTCCCCATTCAACCAAATGCTGGCTCTGTACTCTTATTTTGTTTTCTGTCCATATCATTATTTTATGCCTCGTCACCATTCTTAATCGCTTCAGAAGAATGACCCATTTTTCGGGTACACAAAAGCGACGTATTTTTTACTCGTTGTTGTTGATGTTATTTATGGAGACCTTAAAATTAGCCATTGCCACGCATATAACTGCTGGTTATTACATCTTCCCTGCCACACTAATCACCACTATCGCAGCCCACTCCCCTCCGCCCACCCCACCCCTTACCCTTCCCTTCCTTTATGTCACAGTTCAGTGACATGCACCTTCCCACCACCAGCGTTGCCCCACATACAGCACCCTTCTTCCGAGTGTGTGGGCTATTCGTCACACCCAACCCCATCATTTCCCCTCACAGCCATCCCAATTACTCCATTATTATCATTACACTTTGTTATTTAAGAGGAGCCTGTGGAGTCACGTGGAGAGACAGGCTGACGAATGAGGATATAAAGGAGCGTTGTGGTGTGGATGTGGATGTGATAGGAAGCGTTATGAGGAACACACTGAGGTGGTTTGGCCATGTGGAGAGGATGGAGGGTGAAAGACTGACGAAGAGAGTGTATGTGAGTGAGGTGGAGGGGGAAAGAGGGATGGGGAGGCCGAGGATGAGATGGAGGGATGGGGTTGAGAGGTATATGAGAGAGGGGGGTGTGAGTTGGGAGCAGGGCAGTGAAATGGCGGGGGACAGGGCGACTTGGAGGCGATTTGTTTGTGGCCACCCCAAACGGGATTGAGGCTTCTGGCAATAGATAGATAGATAGACTTTGTTTTTTCTCCTCCACCCATGACTTACACCTTCCTGGCCTACCCACAGCACCCATCTTCACAGCAGCATATACACTTTCTTCTGCATGCCTCACCACCCATGACTTACACCATCCTGACCTACGCACAGCACCCATCTTCACAGCAATATAAACACTTCTGCATGCCTCACCACTCATGACCTACATCTTCCTGGCCTACGCACAGCACCCATCTTCACAACAACACAGCGACACTTTCCTCTGGAATTCACTATCACACGCGCCATATAATTCCGTCACGCCGACTCAGTTCGCCCACCCCAGTCTGTCCTGAGAGATCAGAACTAATACAGGCTACCGTATTAGGAAGTGTAACACTGCAGTGGCTTTTTTTATTATTATTTCTGATTTTTATCTCGCTTGCCAATGCTTGAACTGATGCGATTTGTATTGACCTGAACTGGTCGGATTGGCCTCAAACGACCTGAATTATATACGGTGGTTTGGCCATGTGGAGAGGATGGAGGGCGAAAGACTGACGAAGAGAGTGTATGTGGGTGAGGTGGAGGGGGGAAGAGGGAGGGGGAGGCCGAGGATGAGATGGAGGGATGGGGTGGAGAGGTATATGAGAGAGGGGGGTGTGAGTTGGGAGCAGGGCAGTGAAATGGCGGGGGACAGGGCGACTTGGAGGCGATTTGTTTGTGGCCACCCCAAACGGGATTGAGGCGTCTGGCAATAGATAGATAGATAGATAGATAGAAATGCTAAATGTGGGAAAGATAATATAGGAACAGTAAATGTAGGCAGAGACCACAGAATGGTGAAAAAGTCAGAAAATAGTACCGTTAGCTTCAGCAGATCTCAGGAGGGAGAGGGACAGACTGATTCAAAGGAAACAACCAAACTTTTTGCTGCGAGAGAGAAAAGAGTAGAACATAGTTTACTAGCTAAGAATATGACCTTGCAGCTGATGGATGAAGTTCAGTTACAGTACAGGGCAAATGAGTGAACATTTGTAGATTACTAAGCGAGGTAGTTCCACAAAGAGTAGGTAGGAAATCCCTGAACAGCGGCTGGAGTTCGCTCCGAGAGTCTCTACCACGAACACAAGAAATGATACCGAAATAGCAGCGGAATTATACTTGAAGAGTCAGTTCTGGATACATATGTTACATGGTGTACACGGTGACTCCCAGCATTACATAGTAAGCTATTAAGAAAGTCTTGAGAGGATAAGGATCTTATTAAGCATATAGTGACTTTCCACTAAATGAACTAGCACTCAGCAGACCTTTACGAAATGCTTAAAGATCAAAGAATACCCATAGCTATAGCCCTGACGGAAAAGGTGTCCTGTACATACAAGTTCTCAGGAGAAAAATTAAAGACTCCAGAACCACTGCCCAGTAAGTCCTCTCTTTTTTGTGTACAGACTCTATAAAATCCTAAAATAACCAATTATTGTACAATAATTGATTCAGTTTAATTTGGCGGGGATTTTCTTCCCCTTTCCAGTTCAGTGTTAGAATAAGGCTACTAAAACTCTACGTCCTTTTTAACGGCACTTCTTCGTGACCAGCACCATGTTTCAGTGGGACTGTCTTGTTATAGCTGAACATTCAAGATGGAGAGATGGCAGTTTTACGCTTGGTCAAAGTGAAAAGAGTGTTGATATATAGTTATAGACGCAAACCAGCCAAAAGAACAAGCCGGATTCCGTAATGGTTGTTCCGCTTCCCTCTTGTATCTCTATGTTACCCTTGTCGCAATATTTTCTGCGCCTCCCCCCCCCCATCTCTTTCTCTCTCTCTCTCTCTCTCTCTCTCTCTCTCTCTCTCTCTCTCTCTCTCTCTCTCTCACACACACACACACACACACACACACACACACACACACACATATTTAAATAGTGATGTAACGTAAGTGGTCGTGGGTTTGCCTTCCCTTTCGAGAGTGATTAATAAGTCTGATAAGGTCGCTTCAACACGTATCCCACACCTGTATTGAAATGTCCATGTCACCTGTAATAATCGTATCGAAGAAATTAGACTGATTTACCTGGTTTATTATTACTTTAGATTTTTACCTACGTCGTGTATATGAGAACGTTGCGTGCTTTTTTTTTTTTTTTTTTTTTTTTCGTTGTTGCTGGAGGACTTTGAATGACAACCACCGCCACGTCAATATCGGCCAGTCTACAACTCTCATCTTGACAAAGTGTATTGCCCCGCCTTGGTTCATTACCCACCATCATCCCAGTCCATCCCGCCCACTCCTTTCCATCCACCCAACCTCATTACTCGTCTCAGCATTTAAAGAGAAATGTGTGAATTACACCTTCCCACCACCAATGGCACTACACATCAAGCACCGAACTTCACAGGGTTTACTCATCCCTTCATGACCCACCGCCCACCACCATCCCAGCCACCCTTTTCTGCCCACCCCTCACTTCATCTACTCTCCTCACATCGATCGAGTAATTGATTATGTTACCACGACCAACGCCACCTTCATAAAACTCCCATCTTTACAGGGTCTACTCGTCCAACCCAGCCCCATCACCCACCACCAAAAGGTGTCTACACAGGGTATCATCATCCCCTGGCAAGACCCCTAACTTCACCATGCCAGCCCATCCCACCCATTCCTTTGCCCGCAGCATAGACCACTGACTTCCACTTTACCGTCTTATCTACAAAATATTATACATCTTTACAGGGTATCCTTCCCTGGAGTGACTCATCCCAGCCATCCAGTCCATTGCTCTCCACCTACCCAGACCATTTCTGCTTTGTTGTGGTGAATATAGTAATAAAATTACTGCCCCGATTACCAACCGACGGATAAATCCGTAGCCTGTGTACAGCACTTCACAGTAGTTCACGGTACTTCGCCCGCAGTACCCAACAGTACCCAACCACCCAGTGTTATTTAAGGGTTATGTTTTCTACATTAAAACATATTTTGTTTTGTGTCAGCATTTTCTCTTTTTAGGAATGGTGTATAGGTGGAGTGGGGGTGCTGTGAGTTATTGTTTGTAGTTGCAAGGACACAGCACCTCATAGTAGCGATGAGTGTGTTTGTGGGTGTGTACCGTATATGTTTTTGCTCGGTGTATTCATGTAACTTTTATTTTGTTCTCTTCCTCTACTTTTTCTGACATTCCTCCCTTCCCCTTCTCTCTCTCTTTCTCTCTCTTTGTATATATATATATATATATATATATATATATATATATATATATATATATGTAGAGAGAGGAAGGGAAGGAGGATGAGTATGCAGGGTGAAAGAGGCTGGAAGGAGGGCAGTAAAAAAAGAGGAGCGTTAATGTTTCCACCGAAATCCTATAGAGTGTTGGCAGCTGCCTTACAATATGCAATTGCAGTCCATCGTGCACCACCAGACTGCACCAACACTGATATGACGCCATTGACCGTCACCGAGAGAAAGTGACACTTTTTATTGGCCATGTCAGCTTGATCTTGACGACAGTTATGGCTTCTGAATCACTTTCTGCGCCTTCGTCTCAGCGGAACTTCCTTGACCTTACCCGGAACCATCGTAGTGGAGGTCTCTGGAGATTCCCATGAAAATTGACTTGCGTCCTAAATCCTTCATGATTGCAGATAACGGTTTTTGTTATGGCGCATCCTTGGCAAAAGAAAATAAAAGTAAAAATTTTTGCACAAAAGATTTTGCTAACTGGCCTTACACGAGAGCAGAAAGCGTCAGCAACCTCGGAGAAACTGGACTTTGCCACCATTACAGAAGGTGAAGGCAAGTAGAGTGGTGAGATTATAGGGCAGAGGTGACGAGATTAAGACGTGTGTACCAGCAGCGAGTCACGCCAGCCAGCACTTGGTACTGTGGTGCGGCAACTTGTTAACTGTATTGCTGTCACGGTTTGATACACATATTACTGCTCCTCTCCCAGCTGTCACCACATTCACCACCACCATCTGACAATAAGCTTGACGTACTCGTAGTGTAGACAGAAATTTTACAGTAGAAAGGAATTGGTAGCTAGTTCTTTCTGAGAGAGAGAGAGAGAGAGAGAGAGAGAGAGAGTCGCAACATAACTAAAATCCGATATGATAACCAGCACTAGAGTAGGTTAATTCTCAGATGATATTCTGACCGTATAAGCCTCTGTATTAAAACTAAATAATCCAGAGTTCAAGCACTGGGGGAGTTAGCTGGGCAACTCGCAGTGATCCCCGTATAACCTTTTCAGTACTGTGATGTGTGGTGACCACTAATAGATTTCGTTTTGTTAGAGAGACACTTGTCGGACTAGCCTACTACTACTGTTAATACTATTACTGCCACTACTACTACGGTACTACTACTACTACTACTACACTGTAGTAGTAGTAGTTGCAGTCCCAGGCTCGTCTGAATGTGAACCTAGTGGACCTCTCTCCTGCAGTCTACGATTCTCCTTTTGCGGGATAGGGAAAGAATTGAGGGACATTTGTATGCCCAGGCAACGGACCCACCCGGTCTTGTGTGTGCCACCACGTGAAGGCATCCACTGGATCTCACACGGGTGGCCGCGGTAATATTTTAGGTGGGCCACGACGATATGTAATTCATTATTCCGTTTGTAAAATGTAATCATGAAAATTCTTCCAAATGCCTTTAGAGGTTGGTGTGAAAAGAGTGGCTGGAAGGAGGCGTTGACAGCTTGGCCTCCTGAATATACGATGCCCATATGTTTTGTAAATGACGCTGCAGAATTGTATTTGCAAGTATTCCAGCTGACCAACAATCCTGCACTGTACCATCTACATTCATGCCTTCCTTTACCCCTCCTTCCAATACCTTTCCTTCCCCCTCCTTCCAATACCTTTCCTTCCCCCTCCTTCCAATACTTTTCCTTCCCCTTACCTTCCTATTCATGCCGTCTTTCCATTCTCGTGCATCTCTCCCTTCCCATCATCACCCTTCCCTCCGCAACCCATCCTTACCTTTGACCCCCTCTCGGCGTTCTCAACTTTTCCCACCTGTCCCAAACCTTTTCCTACCTCATTTTTCCCTCGTTCACCCTTCCCTTTATCGCTCTCCTATCCTTCATCCGTTCCCCCTTTACCTTTCCCTTCCTAATCCATCCCTTCATCACCCTTCACTCCTTCACCTTTCCCTCCCTAATCCATCCCTTCATCACCCTTCACTCCTTTACCTTTCCCTCCCTTACCTTTCCTTCCCCCACGCTTCCTTCCATCATCCATCATTCCCTCACTCATCACTCCCTCACCCATCCCTCTCTCACCTTGCCATTCTCAGCCTTTCCGTCCTCTTTCATCATTGGGAATCAATTAGTCCCCCCCCCCCTCTCTCTCTCTCTCTCTCTCTCTCACCTAAATTGCATTCCCCTCCTTTTCCTATATTCTTTACTGCTCAAGAGTCTCCATGCATCACTTTGCATTTTGGCTCCGTGACTCACCCAACCTCTCTCTGTCTGTCCTTACCTCTCTGTCTCAGCATTACTCTCTATGACTATCTCTGCCTCCCTTTCTCACCCTTCATCCCTCTGCTTAACCCTGCGTCTTCCTAATCATTCCTCCCTGTCTCACATTGCATCTATTTTTTTATCCCTTCCTGCCTCCCAGCCCACCCAGCCCCTCTCTTCTTATCCCTGCTTGCGTTTCCCTGCCTAATCCTACCTCTGTTTCTCTTACTTGACAATATCCCTTCTTTCTCCATGACTTTCCCCAATCCTAGTCACCACCCTTCCTCTCTCTGCTTATCGCCTCTCCTTGCCTAACCCTGCTTTTCTTCCATCCTAGTTACCACACTGCCTCTCCCTGCCGCACCCTCCATCCTAAACCCTGCTTAACTGTGCTAGCTACCCTATTTCTCCTTTCTCTGAAATCTCCATTCTTGGAGATTTCGATGTTCACCACCACCTTTGGCTCTCCTCTCCTTTCACGGATCCACCTGGTGAACAAGCCTACATCTTTTCTATCCTTAACCCGCGGCGTCCCGTCGACGTTCTTTTACGTCCACATGTTTTGTCACTGCCAATCCCATCGACGTACATAAACGCGAAAAAATTGCAAGGTCCCTAATTGCACAATTTTCAATTTTCGCGAGTCATTTTTGGTACATATACACGAGACACCTTCCTCAACAAGATGCCAGGCAGGGACAATGCCTTACCCAGCATGACCTCCTCCCCCCCCCCTGCATGCCATTGTCTCAGCAATTCACCTGTTATCAGTGACCTGGCCAGTATAGCCATGTCATGCCACGGTACGAAATTCAGGGCCAGAGTGATTCCCCAATCAATGACAATGTGGAGGACAAACTTTACATAGCAGTAGAGGAAGAAACAGTTAGAAATGATGATCAGGTAATGTGGCAAAAAAAGGTCAGGTATTAGTGAGTGAAACAATGCTTATAATGCCTATATTACTGCTTGAAAACCAATATACTCTTGTACTACATATAAATTCTTAACAGTAAATAAATAAATACGGTACGGTACCGTTTATGAGTGGTGTGAAATAGTTATCCTCCCATAGAACTCGTTTTCTTTGGTGCCAGCCTGATAGAAAACCCAGTAAGGTAAGGAGGCACTCCTACCTGTAATGAGTATTTTAAACCTCAGGTGAGCGATTTTTCTATGAATTTTCGATGTTTCTCACCAAAAGCGAAGGTTTGAGCCAAAAAAATTTTTTTCCTAAAATGGTCGGGATTGGGGGGAGTCAGTGGTGGAAAAGTGGTCGGGATGGGGCGGGTTAATGACCTAGAGCAGCTTGTACAGCACCCTACCCGTATCCCTGACCGCCTTGGAGAGAGCTCCAACATACTTGACCTCTTCCTCACAACTAATCATACTGCTTACTCTGTTAATCTTTTCTCTCCGTTGGGCTCCTCCGATCACAACCTTATTACCTTAACCTGTCCTATCACTCCGGTACTGCCTGTGGACCCTCCAGGGAAACGTCGTCTGTGGCATTTTGGAGCTGCGGACTGGGAGGCCCTCAGGCAGTACTTCTTTGATTTTCCCTGGAATGATTATTGCTTCCATGGCCGTGAGCCATCTGAGTGTGCCTTGCGCATTACGGAGGTTATTCTCTCGGGCATGGAAGCATACATTCCTTTCTCATATCCTTTGACTAACGCAAGAAAGCCTTGGTTTAATCATGCTTGTTCTAATGCTGTCCGCAACAAGGAGAGGGCCTACAAAAGGTACCGGAGCCAACCCACCCCCGAATCACATCATCTTTACGTTTCTGCCCGGAATCATGCTAAGTCTGTTCTTCGCTCTACTAAAAATAATTTCATCCATACTAAATGCTCTCAACTCTCCAACTCGAATTCTTCCCGCTCCTTCTGGCACCTTGCCAAAAATCTTTCTAACAACTTTACCTCATCATCCTTCCCTCCTCTTTTCTACTCTGATGGTTCTGTAGCTATTTCTTCTACGGATAAAGCAGATCTCTTCGCACAGACTTTCACCTCCAATTCCACCTTAGACGATACCGGTGCTGTTCCTCCATCACTTCCCCCCTCTGACTTCCTCATAGCTGACATTAAAATTTCTTCAGTTGATGTATTTTCTGCCATCACTGGCCTCAGTACTAACAAGGCATATGGGCCTGATGGGGTCCCTCCTGTTGTTCTCAAGAACTGTGCTTCTGTGCTTACACCCTGCCTAGGCAAACTCTTTCGCCTTTGTCTGTCAACTTGTACCTTTCCTTCTTGCTGGAAGTTTGCTCTCATTCAGCCAGTCCCAAAGAAGGGTGACCACTCCCAATCCTCCAACTATCGTCCAGTTGCTTTAACGTCCTGTATTTCAAAAGTTTTCGAGTCAATTCTTAATAGAAAAATTTTAAGGCATCTTTCCTATCACAACCTTCTTTCCGATCGTCAGTATGGGTTCTGTCAGGGACGCTTCACTGGCGATCTTCTCACCTACCTTTCAGACTCCTGGTCATCCTCCTTTCGGGACTTTGGCGAAAGCTTTGCCATTGCACTTGACATCTCAAAGGCTTTCGATCGAGTCTGGCATAAATCTTTAATTTCCAAACTGCCCTCCTACGGTTTCTATCCTTCTATCTGTGCCTTCATCGCCAGCTTCCTTTCTGGTCGTTCTATAGCCGCTGTTGTAGACGGCCATCGTTCTTCTCCTAGATCTATCAACAGTGGTGTTCCTCAGGGCTCTGTCCTATCACCAACTCTCTTCCTTTTATTCATCAATGATCTAAGCTGTACAGTACATACATCTAACCCTATCCACTCATACACTGATGACTCCACCCTTCACCTTTCCATTTGCTTCCCGCAACGCCCATCTCAACAGTTACTTCAAAAAACAGGGGATGAGGCTATGGCACGCCTAATGTCTGACTTGGCTCGTATCTCTGACTGGAGTAAAAATAATATGGTTGTCTTTAATGCATCTAAGACTCAGTTCTTACACCTATCAACCCGACAAAATCTTCCACAGGTATACCCACTAATGTTAAATAATATTCAGCTTAATCCTGCATCATCCTTGAACATACTTGGGGTTTCATTTACTCGGGACTTATCTTGAAAAGATCATATTACATCTCTTGTAAAATCTGCTTCCAAGAGATTGGGTGTGCTAAGCCGACTCCGCTCTTTCTTTACCCCTGCACAATTGTTGACTCTATGCAGGGGTTTTATCCGCCCCTGTGTGGAGTACAATTCTCCTGTGTGGGGAGGCTCCCCACATACAGCTATTCTCAATAGGGTGGAGTCAAAGGCTTTTCGTCTCATTAACTCTCCTCCTCTTACTGACTCCCTTCAACCTCTGTCTCTTCGCCGCACTGTTGCATCTTTATCTCTTTTCTATCGCTACTTTAATGGTCACTGCTCCTCTGAACTGTCTGCTTGCATTCCTCCACCTCTACGACGGGAGTGTAGCACCCGTCTGGCAGCAAACTCTCATCCTTTTTCTGTCCAACTCTCTAATGCAAGAGTTAACCGTTACTCCCAGTCTTTCATTTATGCAACAGGTCAGCTCTGGAACTGTCTCCCTCTGTCTGTATTTCCTGCTGCCTATGATCTCCAGTCTTTCAAACGCAGTGTGTCCAGGCATCTCAAAATGATCGGATCTTGAATTTGGCTCTCTATTGTATTTTGTTTTTCTCTTGGAGGGAACTGTTACTGCGGGCTGATGGCCTTTGGTTCCTTCTTCCTCGCATTAAAAAAAAAAAATAAATTGACCTAAGCATCACCCTGCCATTCACCTCACCCTGTCTCCTCGCCTCTCACATTTCCTACTCTGTCTCCCACCTTGCCTCATCCAGCCAGATATTCTTCCTCTACCCTGTCTCACCCTGGCAGCCTCCTACTTTGCCGCTCCTTGCCTTCCTTCTACCGTGCCTCATCCTGCCTACTTCACCGAATTTTCTCCTACAATGCTTCCCTTTAGCTACCTCTTACAACACCTCACCCTACCTGCATCTTACAATGTCTCATCCGAACTACATTTTTTTTATTACCTTATCCTACCTTCATTATAAGTACCTCATTCTTCTTATATTCTGCCTTACTCTGCCTTCCTCTTTTCTCATCCTACCTACCTCAGAATACCCTACACAACCTGCCTGCTACTCTGCCTCACCCTGCTTGTCTGCTTCTCTCTCCCACCCTGTCTGACTCACCCTATCTCTTCCTCGTCCTCTGTCACTTCCTCACCTACGTCACTTCCTCACTCTACATCTCTCCCTTATCTCACGTTTTTCCATCACCCTACCTATCTCTCATTTTGTCTCTGCTTCACCCTACACGGCCCACCCTGCCTGGCTCCTTCTTTACGAGGCGTGAGAAAGAGAGAGTAGTGCAGGTGTAGCATTGGTTACGATGCCGTGGCGTGTTCCAGCAGTGTTTGATGCATATTGGATTTTTTTTTTTGGGGGGGGGGGCGGGGGCGGCAATCCCTCCCCATCCACCGCCCTGACCGATCCACAATACATCTTGCTGTGTGACTTAGTTCCAGGCCGGCACTCTGAGGAATGGGAGTTGTGTGTGTGTGTGTGTGTGTGTGTGTGTGTGTGTGTGTGTGTGTGTGTGCGTGTGTGTGTGTGTGTGTGTGTGTGCGTGTGTGTGTGTGTGTGAGAGAGAGAGAGAGAGAGAGAGAGCCAGAGGTGTTAAAAACCAAACCTCAGCTCATCCTAATCCACAAGAGAGAGAGAGAGAGCCGGGGTGTACAGAAAGTTGAGAAGGACAGAGGGAGGGACTATTGGATGGATGGCATGGTCGGTGGGGGTGCCAACTATCCACCGAGTCTTTGTAGTGGTGTCTACGTGTGACTTTACTCTGAGTGACAGCCTAAATGGCTTCATGTACTCCATTAAACAATTTACTACTTTTACTGACAATCTTATACTAAATGAGAGTTAGCTAGTTTATTTTTATTCTGCTGGGAAAATCGTCTCGTGGTAATTAAGGTAAAAAAGTAATGGTAGGAATTAGGAGCTTAAAATGGGGAGAAAGTAGTTAGCCAAAGACTGAGAGAGGAAGGGTAGAGAAAAGAACAAGAGTGAGGAAAGAGGAAAAAAAGCATGAGGAGTAATTTAAGTAAACAGACTGATAAGATGGAAGAAAGAACAAGAAAATAGGCAGAAGAGAATAGAAATAAGGAAGATGGGAAGACAAATGGCAGAGCGATAAGAGAGAATACTCAGGGAAGAGAGAGAAGCAGGTAGAAGAGGAGAAGAGATTAGAAAAGTATGTAGTATGAAAAGAAAGTGCAGAATGAATCTTTGAAAAAGTAGCTGGAGCAAAGAAAAATAGGAACTAAAAATGGGGAAACAAGAGACGAGAAAAAAGGGGGGGAAACGGTAAAGACTCGAATATTATAAAAGGAAGAAAAGTAAAGATGAAAAATGAGAGGGGGGGTGGGAGCTGAACAGAGAGGACAGGAAATACAAGGTAGAGGCAATAAAAAAATATATAAGAAAAAGGCAAAATCTGAAAGGAGATAGAAGACAAAGAGAAGAGGAGGAGGAAGAATACAGTGGTAGTGAGGGTAGGGAGATCCAGATCCCTCGAAGATGTGGTTGCCAGTCTCCTGTTGTGATGGTAGTGGTGCTGGTGGTGTGATGGTAGTTTTAGAGGTGGCTGTTGTAGTGGGATTTTTGTTGTTGTTATGGGTATTTGTTTTGAATGGTTATGGTTACAGCTGTTATTGATTTGTGATTGTTATTCTTTTTTGTGCGTGTGGTTGTGATGGCCATTATTTGGGGTACAGTATGTTTTGGGATTATTGTTGTTGTGGTTGTGGTTACCTCCGCCAGCGAAGCTGGAGGTTATGTATTCACCGATGTTTGTTTGTCCACAAGATATGTAAAAAAAGTTATTGATTTATTGAAGGATTTCAGGGAATTTTGTGGATAGGCCTACGTGGGTCATGGGCCAAGGAGGAGTTTATTAAATTTTGGTGGTGGTCTGGGTTCGAGAGACAGTTCAGGACTGTTTCTGTTTGTCGATATATAAAAGCATTATTGGGGGATGTCAATGGCATTTTGTGGGTATTTGAGTTATGGCAAAAGGAACAGGTGATTACATTATATTGGTGATCTCAGTTGTCTGGTATAGGCAATGACAGATGTCTGCTCTCTCTCAGAGCGTGCTTAACCTGTTCGTGTAGTTCTTGCCGCTGTTGGTGTGGGAGTGGTTGTTATTGGTGTAATTATTGCTATTGTATGTTTGGTTGTGGTTTTGTAGTGATGACTGTTATTGTGGGTACGGAAGTGTTTTTGCGAATTTTGCTGCTGTGGTTGTTTTTGTTATCATGGAGGCAGTTCCTACTCTGACTTCATGGTACCGTACTATTTATGTGATTGGTGTTGCCTTGGTGAATTGATGGCTATTGGCGTTGTGACTTGTTGTTGGTATTGTTTTTGTGGTTGTTAGTGAAATATTGTTGCCATGATGGTAGTTGTGGTTATTCTGACGCTTTATAAACATTGTTACCTCCGCCAAGGAGGTTGTTTTCACCCCTGTCCGTTTGTTTGTTGGTTGGTTAGTGAGCAAGCTTACACAAAAACTACTGGACGGATTTCCACGATACTTTGTAGAAGAATGGACCTTGGCCCAGAATAGACTCCATTAAATTTTGGTTCTGATCCGGATAAAGGTGCGGATCCAGGAATTTTTCTTCACTTCCTTTAACTTTGCAAGATAGGGCGTTTTTCGACATTTTCAAAAAATTTTCAGGGAATATTGCATGGATCTTGATGAAAAAAATCAGGCATATTTTGGATGTTGGTATCTATGAATGTGTACAGTTGGCGAAGATCCATGTAAAATTCCCGATCTAGTGGATTTAAATACGCTTCTATAGGGGGGTAGTCTTTTTCCAACTGCATGCTGGGCCTTGGCGGAGGTATGCGCTCTACTGAGTGCCATTCTACTTATTGTTGTTATTGTTACGGATGTTGTTGCTGTGATGGTAACGATGGTTATCATCATCCTGACTAGATGTTGGCTTTATGTTTTTATCTTGGATTTTGTGTGTGTGTGTGTGTGTGTGTGTGTGTGTGTGTGTGTGTGTGTGACCTGTGTTAATCGCCCATGTACCAGGTAATTACCCTAATGATTTTGTCTCGTCTGTTTGTCCCTTTGTCTGCTTGTTTTAGTGTATGTTTATCTGCCTGTTTGTGTGTGTGTTTATGTGCTTGTCTGTATGACTGCTTATCTGAGTGTCCGTTTAGCCAATATGCCTATCTGTGTGTCTGTTTATCTGCCTGTCTGTGTTTGTTTATGTTTGTTTATTTTAGTGTTTATATGCCTGTCTGTGAGTCTGTTTATCTGCCTGTCTGTGTGTATCTGCCTGTCTGGGTCTGTTTATCTGTCTGTTTGTGTCTGTCTGTCTGCCTGTCTGTGTTAATCTGCCCATCTCTGTGTCTGTTTATCTGCCCATCAGTGTGTCTGTTTATCTGCCTGTCTGCGTTTGTTTAGCTGCCTGTCTGTGTGTGTGTGTATCAGCCTGTCTGTGTGTGTGTGTGTATCTGCCTGTCTGTGTGTCTGTTTATCTGCCTGTCTGTGTGTCTGTGTATCTGCCTGTCTGTGTATCTGCCTGTCAGTGTGTCTGTGTATCACCCTGTCTGTGTATCTTCCTGTATGTGTGTGTGTGTATCTGCCTGTCTGTGTGTGTGTGTGTATCTGCCTGTCTTTGTGTGTTCGTATCAGCCTGTCTGTGTGTGTGTGTGCGTATCTGCCTGTCTGTGTGTGTGTGTGTATCTGCCTGTCTTTGTGTCTGTGTATCAGCCTGTCTGTGTGTCTGTTTATCTGTCAGTGTCCCCCCTCCAACACACACACACATGAATGCTCAAATTTTTGCTTTTCCCCATCATTCGCCATCATTCAAGTCTTCCTCGTGTTTTACATCATTATTTCATTTTTCAATTTTTAGATACTGAAGTGAAAAATCTGGTGTGCTTGGTGCTGTTCCGTTCTCGTGGTAGTGTCACCCCATCCATTAGCGGGATCAGCCTGGGAGATTGGTTTTTATCCCACGCTGCTCTCTCTCTCTCTCTCTCTCTCTCTCCCCCTCTCTCTGTTCATATTCTTTAACAAGAAGTGACAATTAAACAAACTATTATATATTAAGGCCTAATCACGTAGCAACGACCGTAAAGTCTGTGTGGTCTCAGTATCCCAGTCTCACTCCCTCTTTCCTTCGCCTTAGTTTCTTTTCCACTTTGTTTTTTTTTTTTATTATTATTATTTTTCCTCCTCCCTCCGGCTGGTCTGGGTGATAGCCTTCTGGGAGTGGTTTCAATTTTACTGAGAGGCCGACAAACTGCACGTAAAGGAGAGTTCACCCAGGGGGATTTTGACTCTCTCTCTCTTTCTCTCTCTCTCTCTCTCTCTCTCCTCCTCCTCCTCCTCCTCCTCCTCCTCCTCCAAAACTGCCCTTCCAAAAAAAAAAAAAAAAAAAATCCAGTGGGTTTGAGAGGCGGGCAGAGTGAAAGAGGGGCTGGAAGGAGGGCAGTCAAAAAAGAGAGCGTGAGCGTGAAGGCGTGGTGGGACTTTGAATGTGTGTGTGTGTGTGTGTGTGTGTGGAGAGAGAGAGAGAGAGAGAGCGTCCTCACAGAGAAGGGGCATATTGTAAAGTGAGAGTGGTAAAGAAGGAGGAAGAAGAGAGCAGAACCACACACCACTGAGAGACGGAAGGAGAAAAGTTGAAAGTGAAAGAGAGCGAGAGGAGGGATAAAACTGGGTGGACTAAAATAAGTGAAGCAAGTGAAGTGACGTGGTTGGCGAAGTGGGAAGTGTGTGTGCTAGTGAAGTGATTGGGGATGTAACAGAATTGGGTGTGATGCAGGGGAAGTGAATGGTGAACTGAGTGAAGAGAATGGTGGAGTAGGAATTGAGTGTGAGTGAGTGATGCAAGTGATAGGGGAAGTGAATATTATTGTTGAATGGTGGACAAAGTGTATGAATGTTGTAAGTGATAGAGTGAGAGGGAGTGGAGTGAGAGATGGGGTTACCGAATCAATGAAATGACGTTTGAATAAATGCCAGTGCATAATTCAGAGTGTTGGTCATTTCAAGCAAATGGTTGGATGAATAAACAAAACTAGCGCCTAATTGAATGACGAATAACGACGAATGAAGTAAAGAATAGGTATTACGGTGTGGAGTGAGTGGCAGGGTGATTTAACCCTTGTAAGGTACCGGTAATCTTGATTTTGTTACTATATTAGGTAACTTGGGGTCTGACAGACCCCACGGGGAAAAAAAAAAACTTCCCGTTTGAGATATTTCAAAATGCTTGAATACACAAATAATTCAACCCCTTATCTGTAAATAGGGCCAGAAAAAATAAAGTTTATCCAAAAAAATATATATTTTTTTAAAGTTTATACAAAAATGATTAAATTTTAGGTATAAAAATTTTAAAATTAAATCTTGCAAAATTGAAAAGTAATATCATGATTCATTGGGTGGTCGCAGTAGACCGATTTTGGGACCTTCTGTATACAAAAGGAGAAAGACAGCAAATTGAAATAAAAAAATCACAAGAGGGCTCAACTGAGGTTACATTATAGGTAATCTGGGGTCTAACATACCCCATTGGCTCTATAGAGCAAAATCAGAGCCAGGTACAGCTATGACCCCATCATCCCCATGAAGAGCATCACTAGGCAGGAAGGTAATGAGACGGACAGATCTGTAGACATTATGCTCATATTTTTAAAAATTAAATTTCGGGGACTGGGGTCTCTGAGACCCCACATTACCTATCTAGGGTTAAGTGAAGAATAGTAAGTCTTTGAGTAGTAAAGCAAATATGCCGAGCGGCAGAGTAAATAAGCGAGTGGCAAAGCAAATCAGTGAGTTACAAAGCAAATATAGCCAGTGACGAAGCATATATCTCTGGTGGCAAAGTACAGTAAATATGGCGAGTGCCAAAACAAATATAGCGAGTGGCAAATATCGCTTGTGACAAAGTTAATATGGCGAATGACAAGCGAATATAGCGAGTGGTAAAGAAAATAAGCAAGTAACGGACCAAATAAAGTGAGTGATAAAGCACAAAGCTATAGCGAGTGACGGAGCGGATATTACGAGTGGTAAAACAAATATAGCAAGTGGCAAAGTAAATAAGCCAGTGGCAAAGCAAATACAGCGAGTGGCAAACCATATATTGCGAGTGACAGCAAATACAGCAAATGGCAGTGCATATGTGACGCGTAACAGAGCAGATGACCAAGCAAAGGCAGTACTAAAGGGAATCATAAATAAATCGAGTTAATGCAAGGAAGACAGATGACAGAGCAAGGAAGTCTCTAGACACAGAAAGAAGCGGAGATAGATAAAGCAAAAGGATAAAGCCTGGCGTCCCTTTAATGTGCACAGTTTAAACCCCTACACTGTGACGCTGAGCCGGGGTGTTGTGGTGGGTGGGGGTAGGGGTTGACAGGGAGATAGAGGGGGCGAGGGAAGCTGGGGACGGGGGTATAAGGGCGGTGACAGTGAGCTAGCTTGGCCATAATCGTGTAGTTAACTTGGTAATATAAGGTTATTTGTGGACCATGTGGCTGACATTAGCATAGCTGTGTTGACATCTGATGAGTGAGAGAGAGAGAGTGAGAGAGAGAAGCTGTGATGGTGGATGGGTTGCTAGGGTGGGGGGTGATGACAGAACGCCAGATTGGTTCACGATTGGAAGTGTGCAATTGTGGGGCTTCACACGTAACTTGCAGAGGCTTAAACCTTGCACTCCCAGGACGTATCTTTCAGTTTATCTGTCTATATCTGTCTCTATCTGTTATATCTATAACTGTCTATCAGTATCGATCTACACACACACACACACACACACACACACGGGATAAGTGGTATCCATTTAGCCCTATTAGTTTTAGGGATGGTATGTTGTGGTTAGTTGTATTATGGAGCCGCTGTAAATACTAATGATAATCGGATTATCAGTTTAACGGGAGGGGTTGTGTAGATCAAAGCCGTCATGGAGGTGGTTACCTGGTGGTGTTAAACCCTTCACCACGAGGATCTGTTATTATTTATTCTGGCTTTATCCACACGATTATATTCTGTGGTGGTGCGAGGAAGTAAGTATGGCTGTGGCTGAGAAGAGACGTGCATATGAAGTGTGGCCGCAGAGGAAGGATGAGGTGTCATATGAGAGGTATAGGGAAAAGAGGAATAGGGCGAGAAGGGCTGAGCATGATGCTAAAGTGGCAGCAGATGAGAGGTGGGGTAGGCGGCTGACTGAAAATTTTTAACAGAATAAGAAAATGTTCTGGAAGGAGGTTAAAAGGGTGCGAAAGGGAGAGTCTGGGAAGGAAGAGCGAGTAAAAGCAGAGGAAGGAAGGATGTTAATTGAGATGGATGCAGTAAGGAAGAGATGGGCAGAGTATTTTGAAAGATTGTTAAATGCAGAGGAGGAAAGGGTGGCTGAGATTGTAGCGGATGGAAGGGTGCAAGGAATAAATGTGCTGGGAGAGTTGATTGATTCTTTGATCACCAAGGAGGAAGTGGAGAAGGCAGTAAAGGAGATAAAAACAGGGAAAGCTGCAGGTATGGATGGGTGTGCTGTGGAGTGCCTGAAGGGTGGTGGAGTGACTATTGTTGAGTGGCAAGTAAGACTGTTGAATGTGTGCTTTGTGAAAGGTATGGTGCCAATTGACTGGGCAAGTGCTTGCGTGGTCGCGTTATATAAAGGCAAGGGTGATAGGTATGAATGTACTAGCTTTAGGGGTAAAAGTCTGTTGAGTGTTGTAGGTAAGGTGTATGGTAGAGTGTTAATTATGAGAGTTAGAGAGGGTACAGTGGGTGTGATTGGTGATGAGCATTGTGGCTTTAGGTGAGGGAGGGGATCAGGTGTTCGCTGTGAGACAAGTGTGTGAAAAGTATTTAACGAAAGGCAAGGATGTGTTCTGGGCATTCATGGATTTAGAGAAAGCGTATGATAGAATTGATAGGGAGGCTTTGTGGACTGTTTTAAGATTGTATGGACTTGATGGTAGGTTACTAAAAGGGGTGAAAAGTTTTTATGTAAATAGTAGAGCGTGTGTTAGAGTGGGAAATGCTGTGAGTGATTGGTATCCTGTGAGAGCGGGGCTGCGACAGGGATGTGTGATGTCGCCTTGGTTGTTTAATATTTATATGGATGGTGTTGTAAGGGAGGTGAATGCAAGTGTTTTAGGTGGAGGTCTGAGTCTGGTGAATGTTGATGGTGGAGAGTGGAATCTGAAATAGCTGCTGTTTGCAGATGATACTGCACTAGTGGCTGATTCAGAAGAGAGATTGTGACAGTTGGCAGAGGAGTTTCGAAGGGTGTGTAATAGGAGGAAATTGAAAGTAAATGAGAATAAGAGTAAAGTGATGAAGTGTACGAGGTTGGTAGATGGTAGGAGGATGAATATAGTTCTGAATGGTGAGTTGCTTGAGGAGGTAGAGTGTTTTAAATATTTAGGGTCACATGTTGCTGTGGATGGAAGAATAGATGCAGAAGTGAAGATTAGAATGAATGAAGTTGGGAAGGTGCTGGGAGGAATGAAAAAAGTGTTTAGATGTTGTTCGCTTAGAATGGATGTAAAGAGAAGGCTGTATGAGGGTGTTGTGGTACCGACTGCATTATATGGGGCTGAAACATGGAATATGGGTGTAACAGAGGGGAAAAGTTTGAATGTAACGGAGATGAGGTGTCTGAGGAGTATGTGTGGAGTGACGCGTATGGATTGAGTGCGAAATGATGAAATGCGAAGGAGAACTGGAGTTGTTCGGAGATGGCTGGTAGAGTTGAGCAGAGGGTGTTGCGATGGTTTGGGCATATGGAGAGAATGGATAGTGAGCGTTTGGTAAAAAAGATAACTAGATCTGATGTGAGAGGTGTAAGGCTGAGAAGGAGACCACGAATAGGATGGATGGACAGTGTGAAGAGAGCGCTGGATGCGAGAGGGATGTCAGTTGACCAAGGAAGAGTGGCTGTGCGTGAAATGAAGAGAAATTGTGAATGAATAAATGATGATGCAGCCCTGAGGGGATAATCTCCCACATTTGGTCTGATACTCAGGTCAGGTGCGGGTAAGGGGATGGGTCTATTATGATGTGGCAGGGGTAAACCAGCTCTGCTGTCGGGACCTGCCGCGGATGTCACTGATTGCACTGCGCAGTTGACCATTGTGCGGTGTGGTGCGGTGAGGATCTGTCCCTTCTCCCCTTTGGGGATAAGATGCGAATGAATGTGTTTGAATGGATGAGTAAATGGGGAGTGTGTCGTCCTGTCTCGGCTACCTCTCTTTCCTTGGGGGAAGCAGCCTGGGTATATAGATAGGTAGATAGATTAAGTGTGGTTTTCCGAACTGGTGAGGTTATAGACTCCATTAGCTAACCCATGAACCACTAAAGATCTTTCGTTGAACTGGTGAGGTTATAGACTCCATTAGCTAACCCTTGAACCACTAAAGATCTTTCCTTGAACTGGTGAGGTTATAGACTCCATTAGCTAACCCTTGAACCACTAAAGATCTTTCCTTGAACTGGTGAGGCTATAGACTCCATTAGCTAACCCTTGAACCACTAAAGATCTTTCCTTGAACTGGTGAGGTTATAGACTCCATTAGCTAACCCTTGAACCACTAAAGATCTTTCCTTGAACTGGTGAGGTTATAGACTCCATTAGCTGACCCTTGAACCACTAAAGATCTTTCCTTGAACTGGTGAGGTTATAGACTACATTAGCTAACCCTTGAACCACTAAAGATCTTTCCTTGAACTGATGAGGTTATAGACTCCATTAGCTAACCCTTGAACCACTAAAGATCTTTCCTTGAACTGGTGAGGTTATAGACTCCATTAGCTAACCCTTGAACCACTAAAGATCTTTCCTTGAACTGGTGAGGCTATAGACTCCATTAGCTAACCCTTGAACCACTAAAGATCTTTCCTTGAACTGGTGAGGCTATAGACTCCATTAGCTAACCCTTGAACCACTAAAGATCTTTCCTTGAACTGGTGAGGTTATAGACTCCATTAGCTAACCCTTGAACCACTAAAGATCTTTCCTTGAACTGGTGAGGTTATAGACTCCTTTAGCTAACCCTTGAACCACTAAGGATCTTTCCTTGAACTGAGGGAGTTGGATATTACCTTCAGTAATACCTTCACTAATACCATGCCGTCTTATGTTGGATAAAATAATGTGGTTGCAGTTAGAAGAAACTCCAAAAAGACGACCTCGGACTGAAGTGGTTAGAGAGGCGAGGGAAGATGTGATGTGTTTATATCCAAGCTGTGACAGAGGTGGTTATGTGGTGGTTTATGGCAGGGTGGGGATGTTACTCATACATAACAGGTTTATGGAAATGATGGTGTTGGCTAATTGAACTGTGATTACGTGTGTTAATGGGCCCACGGTGGGATGGCCAGTTAACATGAGTGTCTGTATATCAGTAGCTGCCATCAGAGTTGTTAGAGTCGTAGATAATGCGTCAAATCGGACGTATGGCTGTGACGGTGTTAGTCAGACACGGCACACCAAATTTCCGTACACAAACGTTTATTCATGTACAGCGTTGGCGGTATTTTTGTTTTATTCTTTCTTACCTGTACGATTACATTCATCTTGGGATAGATTTTTTGACTGGATATTTTGGACAGTGTCATCATTAACGCTTTCACTTCTAGAATACTTTACTAAGCTGATTGAAATCGTCTGGTATCAATGAGATTAAAGTGAAAAAGAACGTCATGGTAGTGGCGGAGTTGATGACATAATGGTAGGCCATATCAACACGGATTATATATTTGATATTAATGTCGGTGAGGTAGTTGGTTCTTGATCTTTCAAGCCTGAGATCAGCAGTTCACTGGTGAATCACCAGGCGTTACCACTTGCCCTAGAGTGTGACGTGACTCCCTGTGTGGAGCAGTGATGGTGATATGGTATGGAAGTTGCTACTTGCCTGCGAGTGTGAGATGTGGAGTGATTTATATAATGACCTTGTGTGAGGTAGTGATGGTATGGAATATAATGTTGAGGTAATAGAGTCATGTGTGGTATTACCTCGTTGATGGCTCAATATGGTCTTGCAATACTCTGTTCAGCCCCAACCAGGCTGCCTCGCAGTAGGGGTGACTTGCAGTGCAAGATATGTCATTTATTGCTGGTAATGTATCTCCTGTGAAATGGCCTCTTCTCGATGACTGCGAGGCGGAATTGCAGTTTGAAACTGACGTAGTGGAAGGAGTCAGCATGTTTACCAAGACTGATGTGCTGAGGCTGGCACGTGGGTACCGCCTCAGAATCCTCAGTATCCTCACTCACCCGCCACCCTTTGGACGCTTTTTTTTTTTTTTTTTTTTTTTTTTTTTTTTTTGTGAGGAAGAAGGAACCAAAGGCCACGAGCCCGCAATTTCTGTTCCCTCCAACAGAAAAACAAAATACAAGAGAGAGCCAAATTCAAGATCCGATCATTTCGAGATGCATGGACACACTGCGTTTGAAAGACTGGAGATCATAGGAAGCAGGAAATACAGACAGAGGGAGACAGTTCCAGAGCTGACCTGTTGCATAAATGAAGAACTGGGAGTAACGGTTAACTCTTGCATTTTGGGTCGATGATGGACCTGGGTGGGTTAGGACAGGTGCTGAACCCATCTTGTTTATATAAGGAATATATGAACCTGGGTGGGTTAGGACAGGTGCTGAACCCATCTTGTTTATATAAGGAATATATGAACCTGGGTGGGTTAGGACAGGTGCTGAACCCGTCTTGTTTATATAAGGAATATATGAACCTGGGTGGGTTAGGACAGGTACTGAACCCATCTTGTTTATATAAGGAATATAATTATGAACCTGGGTGGGTTACGGAAGTTGCTAAACCCATCTCGTTTATATAAAGAATATATGAAGTAGGTCAACGGTCAGGGGCACATGACATGGTCAGCTTTAACAGTTTTTTTTTATTTAGACTAATAATATGTCGTACGGTTCAGGGTAAGTCAAAGACAAAGGGTTTCGATTTTGAAAACAGTGAAACGTCAGGTCCAGGGCAGTCAAAAATCAGTGTCACAGGGAAAGGTCAACTGGAACAGCGTTGACCTGATTTGGACCAGTCTTGGTAGAAGTGTTAAGGGTCAGGCAAGAATGAATTCGAGTTTGAGAGCATTTGGTCGAAGGTCAAGGTCACAGGGCAATGTCATATGTTCGGCCCTTAGATCAGTGGGTGGACGAGAATACTGAGCTTTTTGGTGCTTCTTCTTGTTTTTATTTAGGCTATTATTCATAGTCTTCATCGTCAAAATATTATATTCACTGTCAGTATTTTCAACAACATCAACAGCATGGCATTGTCATCATTACCAACGTCAGCAATCACACCCAGTGACTTATACTCACATAAGATGGAAAGACTAAAGTTGTGTCTGCAGATCTCTAGGAATGTGAATCAAGAGATGTGAAGCCATAACTACGCCTTCCGTTCCTGCCACTTTTCCTGTGCTGTAGGAGGTACGAGGATGCTTGTACTAGAAGGCGTAGGTCAACACTGTCTTACACTAGTAGAAGGTAGTGTCAGTTCACCGCCTTTCTCACTTTATGATTGGTTTCATAACGTGCAGGGAATACGTGGATGGTGTTCCTGTTCACTTAGCCCAGGAGTAACGTCGTGTAAATATCAATTGAGCTTGTTCATTATAGAATTTTTAAAAATTATGTTAGTATTTTTCAGTAAGCGTGTGGATCGTCTTTTTTTAATATTTGTTTTACGTCTTCAACTCTTACCAGCCATAAAAAAAAGTATCTAGCATGAGAGAGAGAGAGGGGGGGAGGGGGGAGGGGTGTTTGTAGTATGTAGTAAGGGGTCGTTGCTGTGTGGGTACTGACATACATGCAGGGTCTTGCCATTGTGTGTGTGTGTGTGTGTGTGTGTGTGTGTGTGTGTGTGTGGTCGTTGCTGTGTGGTTACTGACACACATACAGGGTCTTGCCATAATTAGTCAACTAAGCTGGTCATTTTGTAAACCTGGTACGATAACAACACCATTATATAAGCAAAAGGTGCCATGGTGGCCTGATGGCATCGTGTTTGCCTCCCGTTCTTCCATATCATGCGTCTAGTTACTTGCTGGTGTATTGTTTACGGACTGTATGTAGTTCACTGTGACTGTCTGGATAATACATGTCATCTCTGTTGGATATACTCACCTCATAAAGCCAGCCTCCCCCCATTTCTTTATACCAATACTGTAAAAGGACTTGGCATAAGGAAGCTGAGTGGCTGATGCATCCACCGAGTCTGGTAAATTATGTATATATGCCCCTATGTGATAACCCCATGATGAGAAGTAGAAGTAAAGGGGCTGATGAATTTTAGTGCTTTGCTTTCGAGCTAAACTTCATAACCTGGCCTTTGAGCTTGTGGCGGTTTATTCACCCGCCGTTTCAGTACATATAAAAATATTAAGGTAAATCATTATCTGGCCGTGGTTAATGTTTAGTCCTGCATATCAAAGTAAAGGATTTTCAGTGTGATACCATTCTTATTGCTTCAAGTTACTTAGCATGGCTTATAGCTGAGACAGACACAGAGGTGACAATGACATGTTGCAAATTATCCATGTATTTAATATGCATTTTTTATAACATTTATGTAATGCAAGGTCGTTGGTACACTGAAAGCAGTGATGAGTAATAGGGAGGTGAGTATGAAAGTTAAGAAGTCACTGCATGATAGTATTGTGATCCCTACCCTGACGTATGGAAGCGAGGCATGGACCTTGCTAGAGGGGAACAAGTCAAGAGTGAGAGCAGTGGAAATGAGTTACTTGAGAGGAGCATGTGGAGTGACGTGGAGGGACAGGTTGACGAATGAAGAAGTGAAGGAACGTTGTGGGGTGGATGTGGATGTGGTTGAGAAGATTAGGAGAAATACACTGAGGTGGTTTGGACATGTGAAGAGAATGGAGAATGAAAGACTGACTAAGAGGGTGTATGTAGGTGAGGTGGAGGGAGGGAGAGGGAGAGGTAGACCGAGGATGAGGTGGAGGGGTGGAGTTGAGAGGTATATGAGGGAGGGGGGGTGAGTTGGGGGAAGGGTAGTCAAATGGTGGGTGACAGAGCGACTTGGAGGCGTTTTGTCTGCGGCCACCCTTTGCGGGATTAGGGCGTCGGGCTATAGATAGATAGATAGATGTAAAGCAATATGTTAAATTTGATTATTTATGGCACATGAAACTTCACGCCACCACATACTGTTGACTTAAATTATATTACCTTGGTAGTACAGAACTCGTAAACTGAACCAGCCCCAACTTTATAGTGATGTAAAGTGGCAACATAAACTCCTCCAAGGGTTGCAGTGGTCAGGATAACGCCACTGTATTCTTCACTGTACGTTGGCCAAAAAATTGCCATCATTCCATCTTGAATGCTAAGTTATAACAATAGATTAACGCAAAAAATATGACGCTAGTCACTAAGAAGTGCTACAGAAAGGATGTAGAGCCACAGAATTGCATTTTTCTGATACAGAGCTACGTGAGATAAGCTGCAAAAGGATGGCACTCTGGGCCAAGTTAAAGTGAATGAACTACAGTGTTCGCCGTGGAAGTGTCACTTTTTTCCCCCGAGTTTACACGTATTTCACTTATATAAATACCGTATGCAGTGTTGGCAGATCTGAAGGTGTTTGGTGGTGGCAGATTTGAGGGTGAATGTGTCACTTGGCAGGACTGAAGGTGTTTGGTGGTGGCAGATTTGAGGGTGATAGTGTCACTGTTGGCAGGACTGAAGGTGTTTGGTGGTAGCAGATTTGAGGGTGATTGTGTCGCTGTTGGCAGGACTGAAAGTGTTTGGTGGTGGCAGATTTGAGGGTGATTGTGTCATTGTTGGCAAGATTGAAGGTGGATAGTTGTAGTAGATTTCAGAAAGATTTTGTCATTGGTGGTAGGACTCAGGATGGTTGTGGCAAGTGTGAAGGCGATGGTGTCAGTGGTGGCAGGATTGAGGGTGGTGGTGGCAAGTGTAACGGGGTGGTGTCAGTGGTGGCAGAATTGAGGATGATGGTGGCGGAGATGAGGATAAGGTGTCAGTGGTGCCAGGACTGAGGGTGATGGTGACATAACTGACTATAGCAGTGACAGAACTAAGAACGATGATGGTAATAACAGAGGACTGATAACGGTGATGTGACAAGCCTGATAGCGGTAGTGGCAGTGTTGGCAGGACTGAGGGGGCAGTGGTGGCAGAACTGAGGGTGGTGGTGGTGGTGTTGGTGATAAAGGTGTCAGTGGTGGCAGGACAGAGGGTGATGGTGACATAACTGACTATAGCAGTGGCAGAACTAAGAACGATGATGGTAATAACAGAGGACTGATGACGGTGATGTGACAAGCCTGATAGCGGTAGTGGCAGTGTTGGCAGGACTGAGGGGGCGGTGGTGGCAGAAATGAGAATGTTGGCAGGAATAAGGACGTAGGGGTGGTAGAACTGAGGGTGTTGGCAGGATTAAGGCCGTAGTGTTGGCAGAAATGAGTGTTGGTAGGATTGAGGACAGTGTTCGCAGAACTGAGGATGTTGTTGGCAGGATTGTGGACGTCGTGTGGCAGAACTGAGGACGTTGGCAGGATTGCGGACGTAGTGGTGGCACAATTAAAGGTAGTGGTGTCAGTGGTGGCAGCAGCTGAGGGAGGGGGTCTATCGGCTGCTGCATCATGCTGTAATTTCACCTCCCTCGGCACAGCCAGAAAATTGACCCATCTGGCATAATTATCGCGTGGTGTGGTGTAGTGTGACGTAGTGTGGTGTGGTGTGCGGTATGGTGTTTTGTGTGGCGTGGTGTGGTGTGGTGTGCGGTATGGTGTTGTGTGTGGCGTGGTGTGGTGTAGTGTGGCGTGGCGTGTTGTGGTTGTTGGATGGTGGGCTGGTGGTGTGGTATGGCGTGATGTGGGGCGGTGTGTGGTGGGGTGGTGTGGTGGGGTGTTTTGTGTGGCATTGCATAGTGTGGTGTGGCGTGGTGTGGTGTGGCGTGGCATAGTGTGATGTGGCGTGGTGTGGTAAGTGGTGTGGTGTCGTGTGGCGTGGGTGTTGTGGTGTGGTCTGGCGAGGGACGGAGAGTGGAGTGGAATGGAGTGCAGTACAATGTACTCGTATTAAGTTTAGTGGAGGCTTAATGCGGTGGTTCTGGTGATTGTTAGCGCATCCCTACTCCACCCCATTACTGTGCATTACATCGCTGTGGGAGGAGGTGGGACTGATGTGAGAGAGAGAGAGAGAGAGAGAGAGAGAGAGAGAGAGAGAGAGAATTATACTGGGGATGGTGGGAGAAAGTGTAGCAGTGATGAAGGTTTGTGGTGGAGAGGCGATATGTAATGCTCTTGGGATGGATGAAAAGGAGTTGGTTGGGGGCGGGATGAATGAGACAGCCGTATTCTGAGTGACATAGCCTAGCTGACTTCATACCACCACATTATTACAGATTTGTTTTGCGTATGAGACATTAACATTGTATGATATTGCTTTCGTTTTAATATCAACATAGTTTTGCATCAGCAATGTACGGAAGATACTGAGGCGTAATGTGAAGACTAAATAGCTAAGAAAGAGGTGCTGCGAAATATTTAAAGCCTCTTAAAATGACCGAGTATGTCAAGCCACAAGATTGCAGCACGTGTGCTGGAAAATGCCAAGCGCACTAAAGAGAAATTCTCTCTCTCTCTCTCTCTCTCGAGAGAGAGAGAGAGAGAGAGAGAGAGAGTTAAAGGCAAATGTCTTGTAAAGGAACAGAGCGATAACAGTTTGTGTCCTTGCCAGGGAGAAGACGAAATAGAAGAATTTGGCAGGAAGGAATAACGTATAGCTAAGCTGGAAATAAAGGTTAATATGTATTACTTGTGAGAGGAAAAGAGGATTAAGGAAATGTGTTGTGGAAGAGACAGAGGGATAGAAGTTTATGTCCTTGCAGGGGAGGAGAAGAAGTCAGTGGGAAAAAAGGATGAAAGGGAGGAGTAGTCGAGAAGAAAATAAAAGGTAGATACGTAAGAGAGAGAAAGACGAAATGGATTTGTGTGGGGGGAGGGGAGGAGAAAATTAGAAGTTAGTGTCCTTGTTCGAGAGACGACGAAAAGGAAAGGAAAAGTTGGAGAGGGACGAAAAAGCGAAGAAAGATAAGTAGGAAAACTTATAATTACTTGTGAGAGTTAGTACTAGAGATTTTCTTTTTCTTTTTTAGGGACAGAGAACTGTAATTGGCCTTTCCGTGGAGAACACGAAAGAAATAATATAATAATGAAGAGAAGTATATTAACTTTTCGACTGAGGCGATTTTCAGTCCTCCGTCATAAGCTGGAATACAACTTGAGGTTTTTCATGTTAAACCAAAACATTAATCATGATAGTTTCTTAACATTTTTAGTGCAGAGGAGGTATTTGGCAGGTAAATGGTCAGTTGTGAGAGTCTCAGTGTCTGACTAGAATGGTGAAACTGATCTTGGAGGCGAAAATACAAATAAGGGACAACATGTTGGGAGGATGGAGAAAAGTTTAGAAATTTCGGGAAGGAGAGCAAAGACGTTATTCAGCAAATGAAAGAAAAATGTTTTAGGAAGGGGTAATTGAATAAATTTGAAAGAGGGTTGGAAAGAATGGATTGACTTAAAGGTGAATGAAAGTGCATCTGTCACAATAAGGAAAAAAAAAGGAAAGTGAGATTGACAGAGGGGAGAAAATGAGGGAGGGATGAGAGTGTGTGATGGAAAGGAGAATAAGAGATGAAAAACTATTTGTGAAGGGGAGAAATAGAACGAATGATTGTAAAGGAAGAGAGGCGGAGAAGTGAACTTAAAACTGGACAGTCTGAAAGAAGGACTGAAAATGTGTAAATAGAGAGAGAGAGAGAGAGAGATGGCGATTGCGAGGGAGGGGGAGGGGCAGATTTGATCTGTGTAGAGGGAATATTAAATTACCTCTTGCCCTCGATCTCTTACTTTTCTCACTCGTACACCTATATCCCTGTTTCCCTCCATCTCTCTAGATTTTCTCTTCCTAATTCATTATCGTCCATTCTCGCCCCGTTCACCCCATGAGCGTTTTCATTCACTCCTGTCTACTCTTTCCTCATCCTGGACCTGTCTTTCTCAACCACAGATTAGTGTATGAATTTATGCATTGGATTTAGGGTAGCAAACCCGTTCCAGTGGTCCGGTACTTCACCTACGATACACCAACTGAGGGCGGATCCTCTGCAGTCCTCACACATCACTCGACATCTCTGCACTGATACCCGCCATCTGTACCGTTATACACCAGGGATATCACATTTAGATCTAGTGTTATGGTGTTAGCCGGGGTGTTCCATAACATGTGTGGGACCACACGATGAGCAGTGAACATGGTGAGTCTTAATTCAGATCCACATACTATTATAACAAGATGTGTAAAATAGTGTAGCTACAATAAGATGGAGTAGAATGAAGTGTGGTGAGTGTGTGTGGGTAAGCAAGGCGTAAGACTCTAGTACCTTCCCTCACACCCACCGAGTACCAAATTATACTGACGAGGAGCAGGTTATGTGGCCGAGGAGAAAACTGCCACCAACATTGATGGGGGAGGAAGTGCCCAGGAAGTTAAGTAGTAAATGAAGGAAAGATTGGCTGATAAGGGTTTTATTGTCGAAAGTTTTAGGAGATAATTAAGACAGCGAGGACGAGACCGCAGTACAAGTTGTCACTTGGGGATTTGTAAGGAATTATATCAGTAAAATCAGAAATTGTGTTACGGTGTCAGAACTGAAGCATCGCAGTACCGTGATGTACTATGTACCGTGATGTACTATGTTGGGTTTGATCAGTGTACAAAGCCTGTTCCGTAGTTACCTCGCTTAATACCCAAGTGAGATTGAAACCAACGATGTCATGGCAGTGAACGAGTAAATAATGTTTGCAGTCGCTGCACTAAAGGCACTACAGGTCTTCACTAAGCTGAAAATATCAATAATCATGTGGCGGATAAAAATGGTAGATTACTAGTGGAGAAGGGAGAAAAAGTGAGTAGATGGAGTGAACACTTTAAGGAATTGTTGAACGTAGAGGATGGAAGTAATGTGAGTATAAGTGGCTGGGGAATGGCTGGGAGAAGGAGGGAGGTGAGAAGACAGGAAGAAATCAGTAGGATAGAAGTTGTGGAAGCAATGAAGAAAGTTAAATCAGGGAAAGCCCCAGGAATTGATGGAGTGTGTGGTGAAATGCTGAAGCATGGGGGAGAGATAGTAGTAATATGGATGTGGAAGATGTGCAGATTGGCCTGGGAGGAAGGTAGAGTCCCGGAGGATTGGAAGTCAGGTATAATTATTCCCTTGTACAAAGGAAAAGGGGAAAAAGAAGTGTGTGGTAGTCATAGGGGCATTTGTCTTCTTAGTATAATAGGAAAAGTGTATGGTAGGATACTTATAGACAGAGTTAGAGAAAGAACAGAGAAATTAGTTGGAGAAGAACAGGGAGGCTTTAGGAAGGGAAGAGGTTGTGTAGATCAGATATTCATTCTTAGATCTTTAGTGGAAAAGTTTCTAGAGAAGGGAAAGAAGTTGTATGCGGCTTTCATGGATTTGGAGAAAGCATATGACAGGGTGGATAGACAAGGATTGTGGAAAGTGTTAAGAATATATGGAGTAGATGGGAAGTTGTTGAATGCTGTGAAGAGTATGTACGATGGTGCGAAGGCTGCAGTGCGTGTAGATGGTGAACTAAGTGAATTTTTCTCTTTGAAAGTTGGTTTGAAACAGGGATGTGTCATGTCTCCATGGTTGTTCAATCTGTACATGGATGGGGTAATAAAAGAGGTACAAGGTAGGGTAGTGGATGTTGGAGTGGCCCTGGTGAGAGAGGATAGTGTTTGGAAACTCCCTGTACTGTTGTTTGCAGATGATACTGTGTTGTTGAGTGAAGACGAAGGGGAGCTGCAAGGCTTGGTGGATGAGTTTGAGAGAGTATGTAAGAAACGGAACCTAAAGGTGAATGTAGGGAAGAGTAAAGTGATAGTCTTTGAGAGAGGTGAAGTTAGTGAATGTACAACGAGGTTAGATGGTGAGGAATTGGAAAATGTGAGTAAGTTTAAGTATTTGGGTAGTGTGATGAGTAAGGATGGAGGTTTGGAGGGTGAAGTGCTTGAAAGGGTACAGCAGGGAAGAAAGGTTGCTGGTTCCTTGAAAGCAGTGATAAGAAACAGGGAAGTGAGCATGGAAGTGAAAAAGTTACTACATGACAGTATTGTGATACCAACTCTAACGTACGGAAGTGAAGCTTGGACATTGTTGGAAGGACACAAGTCAAGAGTGAGAGCAGTGGAAATGAGTTATTTAAGAGGAGCCTGTGGAGTCACGTGGAGAGACAGGCTGACGAATGAGGATATAAAGGAGCGTTGTGGTGTGGATGTGGATGTGATAGAAAGCGTTATGAGGAACACACTGAGGTGGTTTGGCCATGTGGAGAGGATGGAGGGTGAAAGACTGACGAAGAGAGTGTATGTGAGCGAGGTGGAGGGGGGAAGAGGGAAGGGGAGGCCGAGGATGAGATGGAGGGATGGGGTGGAGAAGTATATGAGAGAGGGGGGTGTAAGTTGGGAGCAGGGCAGTGAAATGGCGGGGGACAGGGCGACTTGGAGGCGATTTGTTTGTGGCCACCCCAAACGGGATTGAGGCGTCTGGCAATAGATAGATAGATAGATGTGGCGGTAACCAAACGGCTTATTACCTGTGTTGACACACCACGTATACAATAATGGCCAAGTGTTGACGTTTTTGTTGTTGTTCTGCTTGTTCTTGGTTTTGTGCCTCGGGAAAATTAATTAAACCATGACCACACCCACGCTGGCCAACTAACAACAACCATCTTCACAGTGTGTCTTGACCCCTCGTTGCCCCACCACCATCACGTCCACAGTGAACAAGTAACAGGATGTCATTTTTTATATCTTTTTATCTATATGTCTGTCTATCTGTGCATCTATCTATCTGTCTGTGTCTGTCTGTTTAAGTACACACACACACACACACACACGTATATAGATAGATACATACATACAAAAATAGATAGATAATATAATGATTTAACACTTTACCTTGCAATAATAACCTTATAATGTAGTGTCAAGAAAAAGAGACTGTGGCCCCACAAGCTGCTGCCTTGTCAGTATATATTTAGATATGGGACACTTCCTGGCCGTTTCTTATTTTCTGTGGCTCGTTGGACGGAGCCCTAAAGTGATAAATCCATGAATGCTATATTCTTCAGTGCTACGTCATTAATACTGTACTTTTCCTACCGTCAACAGATCTTGTCGGATTAGGAGAGTACCGTAGTAGTGAAGGAGTTAATGAAGGCTGCATGTAACTCCCTCGGTATTAGGGAAAACATCAATAGCATCATCGGAAAATAGTAAGAATGAAGCAAAAAAAAAAAAAAAAAAAATGACGTCCTCGGGCTGATGAAGAAAGGATTCTGGCAGAGACGGTGTGTGTTGCCTTAGTGTTGTAGTTTTAAGTAACTCGACTCTCTCTCCTTTCCCCTTTTCTGCAAATTAACTAACTTTTTTATAACCGAGTATTCCAATAGGTGCCGTTAAGAATCAGAGGAAACTTTTTGTGGATGGAGTGCACCAGACTCCAGAACTCTCGAATGTGTTTTAAAAAATCTTAGCCAGAATGGAAGGCTGTTCGACAAGGGAGTAATATATTGAGTATTATTTTAACCCAAGTTGTACCGAGGCGTAATAAAGCCACTCAGTGCAGAGTTGTAAAGTATGATAACGGAACTCAAATGGTCGGTAGTGACAGAAGTGTGTCAAATTGTGTGTTGGGAAAGTATGCATATAAGAAAGGGAAATTCTGGATCAGGAACCTTATTCACGTCATCTTTACCTTACCAGTTTATTTTGTATCTTTAACATTATAATGATAATTATCAATTTGTTGATCTAGACTACAAAAAATATCACTGACGTACAAGAAGAAAACGAGAAATAATATTCCCAAAATAACGTTAAGCAGAAGGTCGTGCAAAGTGTCCTAAGCTGACAAAATTACGAATCATTAATGTCACAGGGAGTCTGGGGGTGGAGAAAAGACAGAGAAAGTAGTCTGGCTAATCATACCCGGTGGTTCAGTGCTTATTGGGTTACCATGAGGTCCATCCCTTTTTGCTGGGGGAATGGAGGTTACATATAAACCCTCCAGGTCGACAGATATCTCCCTAGAAGAATAAATCTCTTAGTGGTAATATGGTGAGACTGAGACGTGATCGTACCGGAGAAGATAAAGGAAATTCAATCGGCTGTTTTATACTGCTGACTGAATTAGTGAGTTGTAAAACCGCGGCCCAGCAGTTTCTGGGAGTGGCTACAGTGCTGACTGCTGGACGTTATGTGGTAATTGCATTGCCACTGTCAGTTTCATGGCCGTTGGTAAAAAGAAATTGTAAAAGTAACTTGTACGTATTCTGATTACCGGATGATATTTTTCCTAACCAGTCAGGGTTTGTTAAGCAATAACTAGTGTAGCAAAAATCATGTTCTGTATAATGCGTTTCGTAGAATTCTAGCTGATGGAAATTTGGATATTGTATTAAATTACCAAAAACTGTTTCAGCATAATGTCAGTGTAACCTTTTTAGAGTAAGGCATATTAAACCCACATGGTGTAGTGTTTATTGATCGGATAGGTCTGGAGAGGGACGCCTGCATGTGCAGGCACCAACATAACCAGACGGCTTCTCTGCTTGGTCCTACAGACGTATTTCATCTACTTCCCCGTCCCCTAAATGGAGGATGGCGGAGTGCAGAAGGGCAACTTTGGCCTTCAGTCCATCGGATTCACGTTTCAGATAAGCCTGGGGTAGCAAGAATAAAAACACAGGTCGCACCTCATTAATTACCAGTAGGTAACTGGCCAAGGATAAATCAGGTTGTGTGGCAATACCGTAGTGTGGTGTTGCTAACAAGTCTTATAATCCTAGATCACCTTGTTGTTGCTGTTGTTGCCCCAGGTTAGTCAGACCATAAACCCCGTGCCTTGCAGGCAGAAATTTCCTACTTTAACAGTCAGTCATTCTCCTTCCTGGGATGGTATGCGAGTTGAGGGACGTTAATATAACCGGGCAGCGGAGACACTCGGTTATATATTCGCCACTGCGTAAGACCATTGGAGACACAAAATACAATTTAGATAACACAGAAATTAGTAAATCGGAATACGAGGGAGATCTAGCAGTTTACGATTAGTAAAGACCACAAACCAAGGCAACAGTGTATTAATGAGAGAAATAAAGCAAATAGGGTCCTAGAATTTATTTCGTGAAGCGTGAGCAATAGGACATCTAAAATCATATTGCAACTTTATCTAGCATTAGTAAGGCCACATTTAAAATACGCCGTGCAATTTTGCTGTCGGTACTATGGAATGGATATAACTTCCTGAGAAAATGTACAGAGAAGAATGACAAAAATGATACATGATGTTCGGAACCTTTCATATGAAGACAGACTAAAACGACTAAATCTGCACTCACTGGAAAGGCGTAGAGTAGAAGGAGACTTAATTGAGGTGTTTAAGTGGATGAAGGGAATTAATAAGGGAGATATTAGCAAGGTATTTAAAGTGAGCATACAGGACAGAACTAGAAGTAATGGTTTCAAACTAGGTAAAATCCGTATTAATAAGGAAATAGGTAGAAATTGGTTCGCAAAAGAGTAGTAGACGAATGAAATCAGCTGCCTGGCGATGTAGTTGCTGCCTCTTCCATTGAGAGTTTCAAATATAGGCTAGATAAGCATATGACAAATAAGGGGTGGGTATAAAAAAAAAATCTCATAACCATAACTCATTCATTCTTTTTCCTTTTCAGGTTACGCAACGATAGTCTCTGTTCTTCTTTCACACTTTCCTATAAAATGTCCACCCCAGTTTTTCTAGACTGCTTGTGGTGTTCTTTCAGACTTTTTCCTGCCAGCTTCCGCTGGAGGGTTTGAAGGACGGGGTAGAGCCGCGTTCTTTGCCATCCTTATCTCATTCTAGTAGTTCAGTTACTCTTCTAGGAGCTGCCTAGCATGGGCCAACATGCCTATTGCGATTATCCTCTCTTCTTATGTGTGGTAGGTGGGGGCGCCCATCATCCACCCACTTATTTCAGTGATACTTTGTTTTTAGGTTATCTCTACTTGAGTGGCAAGCCAAATGATTTCCTGTAAACCAGGAAACCATTTACAGCGATGGGTGGTAACCTTATAACCAACCAACACGTGTTCCCTACGTGACACAAGTGGGTTGGCGGAGGGTTGGTGCCCCTCCCCGGAAAACAAATAACTAAAAATACGAACAAGAAGCCTCGGACCAGGACTGACCAAAAGTTGACAACAAAGAACTGAACAATGGACACGTATTGGATGGCGACTTGAAATGTAAGGGGTTCAAATGATGAGGTGAAAGAAAGATTGTCCAGGTGTTAAAGGGTGCGAAAGTGGATGTATGTGGGTTAACGGAAACTAAATGGAGAGGTGAGAGTGTGAGGGAATGGGAGTATGGAAGGGGTATATGCGCAGGAGTAGGAGGGAATGAGAGGGCAAAAGAAGGAGTGTGTATTGTTGTGAGTAACAGATGCAAGGAGAATATAAGAGAGTATGGATCAGTTGGCGCGAGGATTGTGTGGGTAAGACCGAAAGTTGGACTACAAATGTGGGTAATTGTGTGCGTGTATGCACCAATGCAAGATCTTGCAAACAGAGTGAGAGAAGAGTTCTGGACAAATGTGGAAGCATGCATGGAAAAGTTTGAAAGGAAAGAGAGGGTGTTTTTGATTGGAGATATGAATGGAGAGGTAGGGAATGGGAAAGTTGATGGAGCAGTTGGTGAGTAGGGTGTGCCTGCAGAGATGGATGTGAATGGCAGTGCTTTGGTGGACATTTGTTCCGGGAGGGGGTTGGTGATTGCTAAAACCCTCTTCAGGCACAAAATGATCCACAGGTGTACATGGTGAGTGATGAGAAGGGTGGGTGGTAAACTGAATGAATGGAAGGCAATGATTGATTATGTGTGTGTGGATGAAAGGAGGAGAAGGTGTATAATGGATGCAAGTATTGAGGTTCGGGGAGTGTACTTTCAGACCACTACTTAGTGGTGGTCAATATTAAAGTCCAAATAAAATGGAGAAATAGAAGAAGGGAAGGACAGGAGGAAGTAGTACATACAAGGAGGGTGGAAAAGTTGCAACAAGGAAAAAAAGGCAGAATATAAGAGGGAAGTGGAGGAGCGATTAGGTAAATATAGATTGGAGCAGATGGGGGACTTGGAAGGTGTGTGCAAGATATTGACAAAAGAAATCTGTGCAGCATATGAGGTGTTGTGTGGGGGCTGAAGAGAAGACAAAAGGGGGTGCAGGGAACAGCATGGTAGACTGAAGAGGTGAGAGAGGCTGTGGCACAAAAGAAGAAAGCATATAGTGAGTGGATGAGAAACAGAGGCGTGGAAGAAGTTGAGAGACGGAAGAGAGAGGTGAAAAGATTAGTAAGACAGAGTAAGAAGAGAGTGGATGAGGAATTTGGAAGGAATTTGAATGCAGAGTGGAGGGAATGTAAGAAAATGTTCTGGAAAGAGGTAAGGAGAGTTAGACAGGGTGCCAAAGAAGTTAGCTGGGGAGTGAAAGATAAAAATGGTAGATTATTAGTGGAGAAGGGAGAAAAAGTGAGTAGATGGAGGGAACACTGTGAGGAATTATTGAATATAGAGAATGAAAGTAATGCAAGTATAAGTGGCTGGGGAATGGCTGGGAGAAGGAGGGATGTGAGAAGAGAGAAAGAAATCAGTAGGATGGAAGTTGTGGAAGCAATGAAGAAAGTTAAAATGGGGAAAGGTCCAGCAGTTGCTGGAGTGTGTGGTTAAATGCTGAAGCATGGGGGAGAGTTTGTAGTAGAATGGATGTGGAAGATGTGCAGATTGGCCTGGGAAGAAGGTAGAGTCCCGGAGGATTGGAAGTCAGCTATAATATTCCCCTGTACAAAGGAAAAGAGGAAAAAGAAGTGTGTGGTAGGCTAATCATAGGGGCATTTGTCTTCTTAGTGTAATAGGAAAAGTATATGGTAGGATACTTATTGACAGAGTTAGGGAAATAACAGAGGAATTAGATGGAGAAGAACAGGGAGGTTTTGGGATGGGAAGAGGTTGTGTAGATCAGATGTTCATTTTTAGATCTTTAGTGGAAAAGTTTCTAGAAAAGGGAAAGAAGTTGTATGCTGCCTTTATGGATTTGGAGAAAACATACGACAGGGTAGATAGACAAGGATTGTGGAAAGTATTAAGAATATATGGAGTAGATGGTAAGTTGTTGAAGGCCGTGAAGAGTATGTATGAGGGTGCTAAGGCTGTAGGTCGTGTGGATAGTGAACTGATTGAATTTTTCTGTTTGAAGGTTGGATTGAAACAAGGATGTGTCATGTCTTCATGGTTGTTCAGTCTGTATATGGATGGGGTTATAAAAGGGATACAAGGTAGGACAGTGGATGTTGGAGCGGCACAAGTTAGAGAGGGCAGTGTTTGGAAACTACTTGTAATGTTGTTTGCAGATCATACTGTGTAGTTAAGTGAAGACGAAAGGGAGCTGCAAGGCTTGGTGAATGAGCTTGGGAGTGTATGTAAGAAACGGAATCTAAAGGTGAATGTAGGGAAGAGTAAAGATATGGTCTTCGAGAGCGGTGAAGTCAGTGAGTGTACAGTGAGGTTGGATGAGGAGGAAATGAAAAATGTGAGTACGTTTAAGTACTTGGGTAGTGTGATGAGTAAAGATGGAAGTCTAGATGGTGAAGTGCTTGAAAGGGTGCAACAGGGAAGAAAGGTTGCTGGTTCCTGGAAAGCAGTGATAAGAAAGGGAAGTGAGCATGGAAGTGAAAAAGCTGCTACATGACAGTATTGTGTTACCAACTCTAACGTATGGAAGTGAAGCTTGGACCTGGCTGGAGGGACAAAAGTCAAGAGTGAGAGCAGTGGAAATGAGTTATTTGAGAGCAGCATGTGGAGTCACATGGAGAGACAGACTGACAAAGGAAGAAGTGAAGGAGCGTTGTGGTGTGGATGTGGATGTGATAGGAAACGTTAGGAGAAACACACTGAGGTGGTTTGGCCATGTAGAGAGGATGGAGAGCAGGTGGTTTGGCCATGTAGAGAGGATGGAGAGCGAGAGAGTGACGAGGAGAGTGTATGTGAGTGAGGTGAGGGGGAGAGGGAGGGGGAGGCCAATGATGAGAAGGAGGGATGGAGTGGAGAGGTATATGAGAGAGGGGTGTGTGAGCTGGGAGCAGGGCAGTGAAATGGCGGGGGACAAGGCGAGATGGAGGCGATTTGTTTGTGGCCACCTCGTATAAGGGATTGAGGCGTCTGGCAATAAATAGACTTATGTTCACCTCACTTCCACATCTCATGTTACTTCAACTCTTCCTTCATCTCACTTCCACATCTCATGTCACCTCCATTTTTCCCTCACCTCCACTTCTTCCTCACCTCACTTTCACACCTCATGTCACCTCCACTCCTCCCTCACTTCTTTTCCACACCTCATGTCATCACTTCTCATCTTGCTCACGGACTCTCTCACTCCTCCCTCACCTCATGTTTCCACACCACTTTAAGGCATGCACTTTGTCCCATCCCACCCCATGGATCCCCATACCCCCCTCACACCACACCTCATGTCACCTCCACACCTCATGTCACCTCCACACCTCATGTCGCCTCCACACACGCTGTCTCCTCATTTGAGACCCATGGAAGGAGAAGGAGAGGAAGGCCATCAACGTGGTGGAGAGATAAGGCAGGAGTGTATGAGGGAGTGTGGTGGTAGGGACCGTTACTGAGTAAGAGAAACAGGCCTGGAGATAATTTAGCCGAGGGTACCCCTCACAGGATGCGGCAGTGGTCACGAAATAGATATGTAGATAGACAGAAAGAGGGATAACGAATATTACAATCAGATATTGAAGTACTGTCATTAAGACAGACACAAGGAATGTCGATACGAATATCTATCTATCTATCTATCTATATCTGTCTATCTATCTATCTATATATATATAGTATACGTATATCTATCTATCTATCTATCTATATCTGTCTATCTATCTGTCTATATATAAATACATATATATAGTATGTCTATCTATCTATCTATCTATATAGTATACGTATATCTGTATCTATCTATCTATATATATATACAGTAAACGTATATCTGTATCTATCTATCTGTCTATCTATCTATCTATATATATATATATATATATATATATATATATATATATATATATATATATATATATATATATATATATATATATATATATATCTTCGCTAATACAGTCATATATCCTACAGAAGCAGCTTAGTAAATCCATCCATTCCATCCATTACCCAATCCAGCGTTGCCCCATGAGGAGCGTAGGAGCCCGGGGCTAGGCAAGTTGGTCCTGATATTTAAGATGAGAGTGACCAGCCTCACTCATCTCTGAGTTAAGTGAGCAATAAACCCCAACCACCCCTTGGATATAAACCTTTACCTGCTCACTCCGATTGGAGTGCCGTAATTACCCATTAAACCACCAGGCGCCAAAATTTGGTTATATGGTTACCACCCAGCTTAGTAAATGGTTTCCTGGTGTACAGGAAACCATTTGGCTTGTCACTCAGTGTAGAGTCACCCACAGGCAGAAGTAAGAGGAAAGAATAATAATGATATAAATTTGCTAATAAACGTTCTACTCTTTGGTATTAAGAGAGAAGGTATGGTGATATAAGCTGGGTCAGGTTTGTGGTAAATATCGAGTGTCAATACTTAGCACGTGATGAGCATAACTCTCCCTCACCTCCCCCCCCCCCCAACTCTTATCTCGTACCCTTACCTCTCATTCTCACCCGCACCCTCACCCCTCCTCTCATCTCATCTAATCTCATCCCCCTTCCCCTCCTCCCTCCCGTCATCCCTTCCTCCATGCCTCTCCCTCCCTCCCTCCCTCCCTCCCCTCTTTCTGCTGAGCTGAAATTCCTTCCTCTTCACTCCTTTCTCTTTCTGTTTGATTACCTCTGCCTCCTTCCTCACCTCTTCAGCCCGCACATCCCTCACCTCTACCTCCCTCACCTCTTCATCCTGCACATCCCTCACCTTTACCTCCCTCACCTCTCATTTCCTCTCAGGTCATACAGAGTCCCTCGTGTTCTATACTCTCATATCAACCACCCTGCTCATAACATCTGCCGTTCTCATCCACTGCTCAAAACAACTTTGCCATCGCGGATCCAATTTCCATCTACTTTATTTGTCATTGTTATTCGTCTCTTATCCGTTCCTGCCGTGACCCGACTCTTTTTCGTGCAGCTCAGTTATATTCGTCGCTAATCAATGGTTTTGGTTTTCTCTCTCGTTTTAATATGCAGTATCATGTTTATTTCATTCTGCCATACCATCTCCGACTGATTCTAGTTTTTGCTGCTTACTTTCCTTTATTGTCTGCTCATGTCTGCCTCCTAATCAGTCATTCAATCTGTATCCCTTTCACTTCAAAGACGTTTTAGGCTGCTGGTGTTCAGTCTCGGCGATTTTATTCGTCTTGGAATTTTTCGAACTGGTGGGGTTAGATACAGGCTTCCCTAACACTGCAGTGCAAGGGCACGTCCCCACTTACTCCTGAGAGTCTATACAGGAGCTTTTTTTTTTTTAGACTAATTAACTTAGTTTTTTCTATCGAGGCGAAGATGCACTTGACAGGTTGGTGATGATTGACTGCATAGGCTACTTCATGTCCGAATAACATCGTCGTATTTCAGATAATTAGGTTCGGTTCATATTACCTGTGTATAATGATCTGAAATACAACGATGTTATTCAGACATGTTGCATTCAGCCAGTCATCATCAACCTGTAAAGCGCATCTTCGCCTTGATTTAAAAAAAAAAATGAGTGAAGAGTGTGTGTGAGTGAGGTGAAGGGATGGAGGAGGATGGGGAAAGAAGGGGTGAGATAAAGTGATGGAGTGGAGAGATATAATGAGAAGGGTGTGTTAGTTGGAGGAAGGGCTGCCAAATGGCAGAGGACATGGCAGTGTGGAAGTGATTTGTTTGTGGCCGCCTCTCAGAGGATTAAAACATCTGGCAACAGATAGATACATTAATCTCTCGACCCATCTACCTAGAATTTACTCTTAGTCTTCCTACATCATCGTAAAGTCGTATTCCCGGAGTATTAAACCTGAGGTCGTAAAGGAGGAGCACAGATATCCAAGTCTTGACTTCGTAATTGAAACTTCTGCTTCGTTGCTGGTTTCATAATGTAAAGTGGGATGCAGTCCATTAACTACCTATCCTCACAAGTGTTTTAAAATTGACTGTCAAAAATCAGGGGCTGGCCAACACCTTCATTTACTCAGTGTAAAGAATACTGCAGTTACTATCAATACTGCAGTTACTGTTTGCTGTTTGTCATCATGAATTCCATTAATCCCCTCCACCATTCTTTTCCTTCACTAGATATACCGATTCCCTCACTCACAAACACAGCCACTCTGACACAAATATCCACATTCACCTCTCACTCCACACTTCCTAAGCCTTCCATACCTGTTGCCGTGCGTGAAGCATTAGGTGGGGGCTGTTTACTTCCCCAGTGACAGTGGTGTTTCTCGGCCCTACGGATCAGTTGCCATTTAGGCCCCGTAAAACATGAACCTGGATAGTAGGTCTGCCCACCCAAGTCAGGCGTGTGCATGCCGACCGCTACAGACTTGTGTATATTCATACAGTACATTGTAATAATGTTTTTTTTAATTGTTTTTTTCTTTCGTTTCAGTTTTCTCTACCTTTTATTCACTTTTCCTCTTATTTGCCAATCCCATTTTTGCCATGCTATTGGCGCGTACTTTTCCACGTTCAACAGAAGTCCCTCACATTTTCTCTCTCTCCCTTTACTCCCTTATTCCGTCATCGTTGCTTCCTTCTTTGCCTCGTACTCCCTTTCTTTCCTTTTTTCCCCTCCACCCTCCTGGTTACGAGTGCTTTAGTTTTTCTTTTCCTTCCCCTTAATTTTCCCTCATCTTTAGTTCTTCCGTTTTACCCTCAGGCTGTCTCAAATTTCCCAGTTTTCCTCAGCCTCTTTTCTTCATTCTTCTCAGCCACTCCTCACATTTGTTGTCTTCCCCTGCACTTTTTACGCATCATTCCTTCTTGTTCCTTCTTCCTTTTCTTGTTTCCTCCTACTTCCCCTCTTTTTTCCCAACTCTCGGTCTTCTCTCATTCATCCTGTTACTTTCTCTACTTTTTCCCTTCTCCCTCTTTTCGGCCACCGAGTTTCCTTCTCCTGTTTCTTTGTTCGTACTGTTTCCTTTTTTTTTCCCCCTCTTCTCCTTCATCCCATTTTTCCCTCATCCTTCCCCCTCCGTCACTTAGCCATTCTTCTATCCTTTCCCATATCGTTTCTTCCCTTTCCTTCAACCTTTCTTCGCTTCTTTATTTTCATTCATGGCCTCCCTGTTCCCCTTCTGTTACTTCCTTTTCCATTCTTCCTTTCTCTTTTTTCTCTTCTCCCGTCTACTCAAACTTTCCTGTTTTCCTTCTTTTCTCCTCCTCCATTCTTTTCCCTTCCTTCCCTCTCTCCCTCTCCACTGTTCTCATATCCTGTTCCTCTTCCTCTCCATCCCTCTCTCCTTCTTTCTTCTCCATTTCCTCTTTTCTCCACTTTCCCTCTCTCCTCTTACTTTTCCTCGGCCTTCTGTCAGTCCTTCGTCACTCTCCGTCATGCCTATAATCACCTCCTATAACTTCAATTGTTGAGTGACTGGGTTATCATGGCCCCTGTAAGGTTTTAACTCACAGTTACAGTACTTTTATTACACACACACACACACACACACACACACACACACACACACACACACACACACACGATCAAAAAGGAAAGAGGATTAGTAGGACGGGGGCGATTTTTTTCTTGCATGTGTAATGTTTTTCAATTCCTCCATTTTTTTTTTTTTTTCGTACCCTGAAACTGGCTCTCTCTCTCCTGCTTCTGTTTTCAAAGGTTTTAGCTCCCACGCAGCCTTCGTGAAAGAGCCTTTGTTACTTGTTAATTGTTTTTATAGATTTTTAGTCCCACACCCAGACAGGCAACTCTACTGCCTCTGTTGATTTGAAACATTTTGTTCTTTCCTATATGTATGTCTTGGGTCAACATAGTGTTTGCGTCTAATAGGTGGGGAACTAATTTGGTACAGGATAGTCAGTGTTACTTCTAATATGTAAGGCTGCTGCTACGTGAAAAGGAATTTACTATATGCCTATAGTTCTTTGATTATTGTGTGAGAGTAAGTCGCCTTTGTGCATGAACGGAAATGAATTCCTACCGTGTCATTAAAATCTGGGTCCAAATATTTAAAGATCAGCAAACTTGAAGGAAATAGAAGTTTGTGATTTATTTTTTATTTGTAAAGGTAATAATGAATATAACTTGTTTTTTGTATCGCGGCAGGTACGGGTCCACGCCAGGAAGGAGTGATATGGGAACTTGCTTGTCAGGTGAGTAGAAAAGCCAAGTACATCTAGGACTGTAGTATTCTTAGTGGCCATTATATATATATTGTTACTGAAGCTTGCAGTTGGGTCTGTTGCACACCTAACAGAAAAAAGACCCTTGCTGTTATATACTGTTTATAGAGGAGACATAATGCGGGTTTGGAATTTTGATAGCCGAAGTTATCATTCTTCGTAGTAGTAACACAAATTGTCGAGAAAGATTGTGTGTATCACAGTCTAAGTAATATACAGTCGTCTCATGAGCAGGAGGATGACGTCAGGTGGCCTTCAATAGGAAACGAAAAGTAAAGGGATAACTCAAGTGTGACAAGTATACCCTGTTCATCAGCTCCACCGGCTAGAGCCAAGAAACTTTTGAATTAAGGCTGCTCATTGGTTTGTGCAACACTGAGGAGCTTGGAAAATCTACAGCTCTTCTTATTTTACCGCATATATTTGGAATCTGCTTGCAATATAAGCAGCCAGTTTAAATATGGAATAATTTCCAAAGCTAAAAAGGTCAAAGTTAATTTTTAAAAGTTTACCATTATCAAAGAAAATTAAAGATGATTATAAAGTTTAATAAAACGATGAGTGACATTTGAAGTAAAAGCAGACATGTATTATAGCACAACATGCGGACGTACGTGTATACAGTCACTCATCGTCTTATAAAACTATATAATCTTTAATTTTCTTTGATAAAGGTAAACTTTTGAATCTAATTTTGACCTTTTTAGCTTTGGAAATTATTCCACATATAAACTGGCATGTCTTCAGATGCTGCACTTCTGAAATTCCCTCACGAGTGAGCAGAGACTGAGGGGAAACTCACCGTATACAGTATCCCCACCGCTACCCCGAGCCAACTGACGGCTGCGGGACCCCGTGACGTCATGCGCAGACTGCTTCAAAATTTGAACCAAGTATGAGACAACCGTATATTATTTAAGCCCCTGCCACACATATGCGACTCAAGGGCCGACCGCGGCGAGACTCGCGTGTCCTAGTTGGCTCCCACGCCTTCTGACTGGCCCTGAATCTGCTCTGCTCTTGACTGCCTAACGACCGCGTCAGGACTGCTGCACGACTTGTCATGACGTCCTCAAGAACGTGACATGATCACGAGGCGACCGCGAGGCGACGGAGCTACGAGTCTTCAAATGTGAAATTTAACGAATTTTTGTCAGCCACGACCGTGATACGACCGCCCACGAACACAAGACGACTGCGTGATGCATTTGGGGAATGCATCCCAACCCCCCCACAACACCCCCACGTCCCCCCACGACCAATCCATGGGGCGGGGTATCACATTTAGACCACCAGGGACATCAGGGGCAGGGCATCACACCTAGACCACCAGTGACACCCAGCGTGGGGTGGGGCATCACACCTGAACCACCAATGACACCCAGTGTGGTGCGGGGCATCACACCTGAACCACCAATGATACCCAGTGTGGGGCGGGGCATCACACCTAGACCACCAATGACACCCAGGGCATCACCATGAACCTCTCCTGTGTCTAGTCAGTTGATGAGGTACACGTATTCATAACTGATTTTTTGTCGGCGATAGCATCACGACATTCAGCGACCGTATCACGACGCATCCAATTGAGCTAAGACTGCTTCACAACCGACATACGACAACTCCCGACTACAATGCAACTGTGACCCGACTTTTGGCAAGTCGTGAGGCGGCCACGATTTTTTAACGCGCACGTTAAAAATTCGTGAGGCTCGAGGAGTCGTCCAAGAGGCTCACGACCGACCTCCAGAGTCCGGGCTTTTTAAATCAAGGGACGACCGATGACAAAAGCCGTTGCGACCTTGAGTTGCGCCGCGGTCGGGCCTTGAGTCGCGTATGTGTGACAGGGGCTTTAGACTGTGGTGAGTATGACTAATAAAAAAAATCCATTTACGATTTTGAAAAAGTGCAAGCCAGAATTAACGGTAAGGTATTTGGAAACATGTTATACAGTGCATTGGATGATGTAGAGGCTTAATTCCTGACTGTTATTATTATTGTTATTTAATGATCGTGAAGTACAATATGTGTTAGACTGGTAGGAGGTTTGAGTGAGCAGTTCAGTGCCAGTAGTTGAGTGAAGCAAGGATTAGTGGTGGACGGAGTTACAAGGGAAAGAAAAGCAGGAGTTTTGATGACGGAAATGAAGATTACTAATAGTAAGAGATGGACTATTTCTTATGTGATTCATGCAGATGTTGCTGCATTGCTAACAGTGAACGGGATTTTGCAGACTGATTAAGTTTTGTGAGTGAGTGACGAGGTCTGAAAGTTCATTGGACGTAGTGAAGTTAGGGTTATAGAATAAGGTGACTTACGGTGCGATGCGTTGGTGAACAAAGACATGAACTGATGGAAAATTTTAAGTACCTGGATGCAGTGATACAAGAGGAAAGTCAGTGTAAAAATATTTGGGAGTGGAGTTGCTTAAGAAATTAGGGTGAATGGTGCTTTGAAGTGTAAAAATATTTGGGAATGGAGTTGCTTTAGAAATTAGGGTGAATGGTGCTTTGAAGGCCTTGGTACAGAACAAAGGACTGAGTATAGTGTCTGCAAGAGTACTGCTTATAGGCTAATAGATGATTAGTATCCACATTAACGTACGGTAGGGTAGTGAGAGCAGTAATAAATGGGAGTGTTAAGGAGTACATGTGGGTTCCAGTGTTGAAAAAGAAGAAAAAAATGTATGATTTTTAAAACAATTGGAGTAAGAAGCTGGGTTATTCAAAGAGTCGGTGAGAATTTGCTTAAATGGTATGTTACAGTGAATGGATATGCTTTGGATGGTGAAAGATGTGTGTATGGGTATGTTTAGGTGTAAGATGAGGCGTGGATGTCGAAAATGAAAATGACTATAATATTAAGGAGTGAATGTGTAAAAAGCTAATCGCTGAAGTTACGGAAGTAAAATAAAGAAGTATACATGTACGTAAAAGGGCTTCAAAACTATCTTAACTTACCAGACGCCATCTCTCAGGTATTATGAAGCCTATTTATGAATGGATCATTTCGCCTGTGAAGCAGAACCGAAAATACCAATGGCTTGAACTAGAAGTGAATTGGATGCATGACACATTTGACCGGGTACGCTGTTAATAGTTCTCTTTGTGCTTTCCTTTCCTTGTTTCTGCATCCGTTCTGGTCCGTGCATCTTATGGTAACAGTTCATGACAGGGAGGTGAAAATGCGAGGCAGCAGGGTGAGAGATGAGGTACAGGAGACAGAGGGGTACAGATGAGTGACGTATGAATGAGGGAACCATTGAGGAAAAATGAAACGTGACGAGTGACATGACTGAGGTAGACAGCCAGATATAAAGTATGGTGACAGTACTAGACAGATAGATATAAAATATAGTGACAGTACAGAGTCAGACAGATAGCAAGACAGACAGACAGACCGACAGAGACAGAAACACGACAAGCAGAGAGAGAGGCAGTAAAGTTTTGGAGGCAGGACTTGGGGTAAAGAGCGCAACAAAGACTTCAGTAATTGGAGGACAGTTTTCCCATCATTTCTCATTAACAGCAGTGGCGGGGCTCATAAGGCGGCCGTTGGATGGGGGTGATCGGGGCTATATTGATTGTGAGAGGACGGAGTGGGCGAGGAGAAGAGGATGAGTAAGAAAGTGAGTGGAAAGAAGAAAGAAGATGAGGGAGTGGGTGGGGAGAAGAGGAAAGCATGCAGGTAGATTGGGTGGAGAGTTTGTGGGGAGATTGAGTGTGAAGTGGGTGGGCAGTGGGTGAGGAATGGGAGGGAAGTGTGTGGGTAGAGTGGGTCGGCAGAGTAAGGAAGAGGATGGGAGAGAGAGAGAGAGAGAGAGAGAGAGAAAAGGTGGGTGGGTTGGGGAATAGAAGTCTGGAAGTTGATAAGAAATGAAAGTAGAGTGAATGGGAAGGAGTGGACGTAGAGAGCGACACGTTAGCTAAGGGAAAAAGATTGGACGGGGAGAGAAAAGATTATTCGTTTGGACGTGTGGGGAGGGGGAGAGAAAAAGCCAGAAGGAGGGAGGAATGGAAAGGGGAGGAGGAGAGGGAGTATAAAGGAACAAGAGTATAAAGAAAAACATTTAGTTTTAGACTATTGTTCTTTTCAAGGCTGTTTATTTCAGAAGAGACGATGACTGTGGTTTATATTTATATGTTCAAGAGAGGGATAGCAAGGCTCCCCCAGTCCATCAGTCCCTCAAGCCGAAGTCGGCAAGAAAAAGTTAGCTATGCTGTGAACTGTCCAACTCCAAAATGAAAAGGAGAGGAGAAAGTTGATATCAAGACAGCAAAGAAGAAGAGAGGAGAGTGTGGCGTGGAAGGAGAAGATGAGAATTCGGCGAGAGACAACATGAGATGGGAGGAGAGAAGAGGAATGAAGAGCATGAGGAGAAATGGGGAGAGGGAGTGTGAAGGAGAGTATGGGGTTGCCAAGGAAGGAAAATTCCGGGTAGAGACAGCGTAGTTGAGGAGAGTAGAGATGGGTGACTGATGTAGGAATAGAGAGGCGAGGTGAAGGGAGAGAGAATATGGAAAGAGATGTAGAAGGGTTATGAAAAATAGATGTGGGAATACTGAAAGGGGTGCCATAAGAGAGCAAAGTGCAGAGGTAGGAGAGAGAGAGAGAGAGAGAGAGTAAATAAGAGGTGGAGATAACACCCAAGAGAGAAGAATGTGTCATCGCTTAAAGGACAGGCGAGGGGTGAAAAAAGATAAAGGGAAGCAAATTAAGACTCTGAAGTGCCTGAAAATTGGGTAAGATAATGAATGTGTAGATAGGGAGAGAGAGATGGCCGTGAGTTGGTGACGATGGAAGCTGTGGACGATAATGGCAAAGGTGATGAGCAAGGGGGGGAGAGGACGAACCCGCTGACAGAGTGAGACAATAATTGTGTGTGTGTGTGTGTGTGTGTGTGTGTGTGTGTGTGTGTGTGTGTGTGTGTGTGTGTTTAATTATTGACCCTTCATCTGTATAAGCTTGGGTTTAATGGGTTAAATAATACCTCTCTCTCTCTCTCTCTCTCTCTCTCTCTCAGTATAGCATTTTTGTTTTTAATGGCTTTATTACACCGCCATTTATGTGAGAAACAAATTAACTTTAACTTCTTCAGTCCGATGACGTACTGTATATTTATGTCACTGCCTCCAGTCAGTTTTATTTGGCTTACATATTCTCTGTGCTGGCGTGTGTGTGTGTGTGTGTGTGTGTGTGTGTGTGTGTGTGTGTGTGTGTGTGAGAGAGAGAGAGAGAGAGATTGATTTGACCCCAATGGGGCTAGTTTATTGGACACCCCACACTTCATCCTGTGAAGGGGCAGCGTCAAAAGAATACATAGATACAGCATCATACAAAGAATTTAAAAGGGGTATCCAAAAGGAAGGCAGTATCTCAGCTAGATGCATCCCTGTCTGCATTACATAAGTCTTACAACAGTATATCAACATAAATAGAACTCATTTTATATTATCAATATACATAGGGTGAGAGAGTTGGACGAACTGATCACACATATATGAAATAAGTTCTTAAGTTGAAAAATTTTATAACAGTTATATGAGGCTAAGTGTATTTTGGGGGCAATTGTTGTGTTACTGAGGAGAAGCAAATAATTTATACTTCCTCAGTATTTTTCTGACAGTATCATTTTCTAACATAAATTTTGCCTGACTCTCTATTGTCATAAACTGAGTATTCCTGTATTCACGTATGAGTGGACATTCCAATAGATAATGCTTCAAAGTGTGTTTGTTGGGTTGTTCACATACTTTGCACTTCCTCTTCTCCTCATCAACCTGCCAACTCAGTTCCCAAGAGTAACAGTAGCCAAGCCTTATTCTTGCATGTACAGAGTCAACCCACCTACTTGTTGTATGTCTGCCATATACGTAACTTGTCATCAGTGCAACTGTGTTGTAGTAGTGTATGGAAGTGCTGGTGTTGTGTTCTCTGAGTCTAAGGTCAGTCACCCTTTCTTTTTGTATGGTCATGATCTTTCTTTTAAGTTGTCTGAGTGAAAGTCCCAGGTCATAGTCACAAGTGTCCTTGTTAGAAGCCTCCTTGGCTAAAATGTCAGCTCTTTCATTACCCGGGATTCCAACATGCGAGGGGATCCAAACAAATTTGACCTGAACACCGATCTCCCTAAGCACTGCAACAATCCGCCTGATCCTGTGAACAAGGTCAGGGTATGTGGGGTGAGGGTCAGAGAGAGATTGCAGAGCAGACATGCAGTCTGTTAAGATGATGGCATTTTGTTTCCTCAGACAGACTTGTTCCAGCCCATTCACAAGTGCTACAAGTTCACACTGGGTGGATGAAGCCCAGTCATGTAGCCTGCTGAGTGTGTCAGCCCCATGAACAAAGCTACCCTCACTTACAGCAGCCCCAGCACGTCCAGTCTGTGTGTGAAGAGAACCGTCACAGTACACTTGGTCTTTGTCTTCCCCTGCCAGACTTGATATAAGTGTCATAAAGTCAACTTTGAGTTCATACGGTAGGAGGTCGGCTTTTTTTGTGTCTAATGTAGTGAAGGCGATGTTTAGTGGTCTCTCCTTCCAGGGCGGCAGTGGTTCACTCCAGTTCCAGTCTCCTAAATGATGATCAGTCATTTGGTAGTTGACAAGGTTTGCAGCAGTTATATGAGTCCAGTCCCTTCCAGTCAAATCTTCTAGCCTTAATAAATTTATGAGCTCTGATTTAGGTAGTGTGTCTCTCTTGTCTCTCAGTGCTCTGACTCCTATTAGTGTATTTATCGCCTTAATCCGATCTGGGATAGAAGATAACCCTAATTCTAGTCTAAGATTAGATACTTTAACATTCTTTGGGCATGCTAGTATTAGTCTCATTGCTTCATTCTGTATTGTGTCAAGCTTGTTAAGTTTATCAGCAGGCAGACAAGAAAGAACTGGAGCGTGATAATCAATGACTGATCTTATATATGCAATATACATCATTTTTAAAACTGGAATAGAGGCCCCCAGACCCTTCCAAGACATCACTCTAAGAGGCCTAAGCCTTTTCATACATGTTGTCATGACCAAATCAAATTCAGCATTCTTTCCCCTAATATTCCCAACATATACTCCTAAATATTTAACAAAGTCAATTTTTTTCAATGGACTCCCTTGCAAGTAAAACGTATTTACATAGTTGGATCCTTTTGTTATGAATTTAGTCTTTTCGGTTGATATAATTAAGCCTAGCTCATCACACATCTCTCCCAATAAATCTAGTGATTTTTGCATATCACGATGATTGTTGGCCTGAATTAAAATATCATCTGCATAACTGATGCAACTCACACCATTTGGGAATTTTAAACTTACTATTTTATTCATCAAAATATTGAATAGTGTAGGACTTAGCACCCCTCCCTGTGGGGTACCAAGTTCAAGCTCAAATGTGTTAGATTTCTTTCCTTGAAAAACAACATAAGCAGTTCTGTGGAAAAGATAGTCTTTAATCCAGCTAAGTAGTTTGCCTTTCACACCGAAATTCACCAACTCATTAAGTATTATATCATGATTAGCCACATCAAAGGCACCCTTTAAGTCTAGAAATAGTGAAAATTTACCATTGGAATTTGCAAGATATGATATAATACATGATGTTGTATTTTTGCCTGAAATGTAACCATAAGATTTGGGCTTAATAAATGCCTAACTTTATACAACAACCTGTTTAGAATTATTGTTTCAAGTGTTTTACAGAAGCAAGACAATAAGGAAATAGGTCTCATGGCTGTCACAGAACTTGTCTTAGGGACAGGAACTATAACAGCTCTTTTCCATTCAGTGGGAATTTTACCAGTTTGGTAGCTAAGATTAAAGATACTGAGCAGTGGGATGCCCTCTACTTCAGCCATGGCACTAAGAATGGGATAGGTTATGCCATCTTCACCTGGGGCACTAAATTTATTATTTTTCAAGGCTTTTTAAGTTCAAATGAAGTTATTTCTTTACAAGTGTCATCCTGTAGTGCTATTGCTTGTTCAAGTTGTTGGCGAAAGAAGTGTAGCTTAGGTGTTAGTTTATTTTGTATTCTGAGAGGGAGGTTGGTGAACTTGGAAGCTGAGGCCCATTCATTCATGAGGGTTTGAGCATACTCTTGTGGATTAGGATGAGCTGAGGTTTGGTTTTTAACACCTCTGGCTATGTTAATTTTTTTCCAAATGATAGCTAATGATGTGTCTTTGTCAATATTGTTCAGAAATTCTACCTAGTGTTTTTCTCTAGCTCTAATTTTCGCCCGTCTTGCTCTTTCAGCACAGGTCTTTAAAATATTTAGATTAATGTCTGACCTATCATCCTTCCAGTACTGTTTTGCTACCTTGAGGAAATTTTCTGTAACTTGAACCTCTTTGTCATCTTTATACCATTTCTTCCAGAAGTTCTTATTTCTATTACCAGTACTTCTATTTTTAGTTTTGTGTTTATTCTTTGTTTTGGTTCTGTCTTGCTGTAACAGAAGTTGTTCAGTAAGTTTAGTTAGATCATTTAGAAGAGAGTTAATGGTGTAATTTTTTGGGTAAGCTTTAAACCAATTATTCATATTCTCTATAAATTTCCCTTTATCTTTTATAGGTAGTTGTAACCTCTTCCTCCTGCCAGCAACCTGTCTTTTCTTAACATCAAGTGTTGTTAACAATGCTGAGTGATCATAAAAAAGATTGATTTGTTGCACAGAACTGGTTCGATAAGGTTCATTGTGCAAACAAACATAATCTAGTCTACCTCCTAGAATATGTGTTGGTTCAGGCTGACCTATTAATCTTAATTCATTACAAGAATTTACATAGTTATACCATCGACGTCCATTGGTATTAGTGAGATTATGGCTGTTAGGTGAGGACAAGGCCTCATGATTGGCGTTTAAGTCACCCATCATAAGAGTCTTCTCCTCATACAGGAAATCAGGAAAGTCATGTAGGTCCAAGCTATTACTTGGAACGTACAAATTTACTATATTAATGATGTAATTGTCTAGATGTATTTTTAGAGAAATATTTTCAGTGTTTAGACCAAAAGAACAATGAAATCTTTCCACAGGAATAGACTTTTTAACATATGTAACTAATCCTCTAGCAGAATTTTCAGTGCAACGGTGAACGTGTGGAATATAATCTCCGAGCCTAGGACAAAAAGATTCATTTACTCTAGTTTCCTGAAGACATATTATATCAACATCATGAGACAATGCAGAATACTGAAGATCTACAAACCGCTGATATATTCCATTAATGTTCCAACATAATATCTTAATACCTGTACCCACATCCTGTCTAGACCTATCCATTGTTCAATGCTGTTTTGCCATTAAACTCTTCTACCATTCTTTGTAGATTTTCTGCTTGGGCTCTAGCTTTTACAACTTCAGCTAGGAGACGCTGGGCTAGTTCATCTGAGATAATATCTAGTGTACTGTTAATTAACTTAGCAGTGATGTTCTTTGGCAGTACAGCCTTACTCATTACCACCTTTCTGTCTAGTTTCTTTTCATCTGTTTTATTTTCTTCTCTAGTAATTATGACATTATCATTACTACACTCATTTTCAGTTTCTGTTTCTTTTGGTGTTGTGTTTACATCTGTTTGATTGGTCTACAAATTTATTTGAAACAAATGAAGCCACTTGAGTAACTAGCACACTTATCTGGTCCTGGAGCTCAGTCTGTTTCTTCTGTTGCTCATGCATAACTGACATCAGTTTAGCCATATTTTCTTGCATTATGTTGAACTGTTCTATTGTGGGAACGCAAGGCTGAATGCTGTTGGGTGTAACAGGTGTCTGCTGCTGGTCATCTGTCTGGTGGTTGTTCGTCGTTAGTGGTGGGGTGTTTAACTGTGGAGGGATGGGGGGAGCAGCAGAAGCAGCAACAGCACCTCCCCAGGCCCACCCTCTCTGTCTCCACTGAGGTACCTGGGTTGCTCCCTGATATTTATTTGTAGTGGCAGCAGCTGAAGAGTTGGTTATTGGTAGTGAGCTGTGATCTTTTGTTGGGCCAGGTTGGGGTCGAAGGGGTCGGGGTGGTAGAGCAACAGTTGACTGACTCCCCCATTCACCCGTTTGCCTGGTCAAGTCAGGAGCAGGGAGGACAGGGCGTGCTGGGCAGGCGGTGGAATGGGCATTATGGTCTCCTTTACAGTTCACACAGCGTGGTGGTACCTCAATGCCAGCGTTGATTTTTTGCATGCAGTTCTGAGATTCATGCCCACCAGAACAAAACCTACAGCAGACCCTCCGTTTGCAGGTTGGAGCCTTGTGCCCCCAGCGGCTGCACCTCAGGCAAAAGGCAGGTGGTTCCCTGTAGACATCTACTGGATGGGGTGAAAGAATAGAAGAGAATCTTACAGTGTCAGGTACTTTCCCTTTCCACAGTGCCACCACTTGTTCCCATTCTTCACCCCTAACTGTATTCCTCTTTGCCCAGTGTACTTGAGGGTGGTTGAGCACAATGTCCAATTTAGCCTGTAGGGGAAATCTCTTGATGATAATTTTTGTCATGATATCGTCAGGATTTGGAGGTATTAATCTGACTCCTTTATATCCCTCTTGGGTAAGGAACGTCACATCTTCTTCTCCTTCTGCTCTAATGTATGGCCTGTTTTTGCCCTTTACATAGGTTATCTTGAGGTCTGGGTGTGATTGAGCCAGTGAGAGAGTCCAGCTGAAAAATTCTTGAGAGAGAGAGAGAGAGAGAACTGTCCCCACCCCTTCCCCTACGAACACTGCGTGTCTTGTTTAATCTGCTTCCAAAGATGCCGTGAATTATGACACCTTTGTGCCTCACTTCCTTACTCCAGAATCTGGCAGCCTGAGCGATAACTTGTGACACGCCACACCACACGATATCGCTCTCGCCCGTTATTACTTCCTCGGTTTTGGAGAGAGTTTGATCAAACTTCAATTTTGCTTTCCTTTTTTGGCTTGCTTTTTTTTCCTTTCACATTTTTTTTTTAACTATCTCGAAAGTATGATTTTCTCTCTCTCTCTCTCTCTCATATTTACACCCCTGGTGCACAGTTGTGTGCTTGCTGTAATGTTTTGCTGAGTGAGCGCGCGCTTGTGTGTGTGTGTGTGAACAAAATAACTCTATAGTTTGGGTTGAAGGTCAGCTAAGGGATTGATCTGTTACTTTTGAGAACACTAGGTCAGAGGTGAGTAGTACATGGTAAGGTCAGTGTTCACTTTTTCTCCCCGATGACTACACCGACTTTTCACTCATAAACTCGGTTATTCTTGTTTTTCGCTGCACTGTTAAAGCTTCGTTAAAAGCTTTCCACCCGTACGTGAAGCACTGGGTGGCAGCGAGTCACTTCTTCATTGACAAAAAATGGTGTTACTTGGCCCTGTGGATCAGTTGGCCTTCAGGACCCGTAATATACAGTTTGGACGTGTATAGTATGTAGACCTGCCGCCATGTGCCAGGTGTGTGCAGGCCTCACCCCAGGTTGTAGAATATACCATTCACAGGATCCCGGAATAAATATCTTGCAGTTGATTAACTTTAGATCTCTTAGTCTCACCATTGGCTGAAAGATTAGTTTCCACTGCCGCAGGTAATGATTTCATCCTGCAGACTCTTTTACACACACACACACACACACACACACACACACACACACACACACACACACACACAAATAACTCCTTCGGCCACTTATCACATTTTTTAGAAACTGGCATCCGTTCTGTCTATCTGCCTCTCTCTTAATTTCCTCTCCCTCCCACTCTCCGCATTTTTATCTCAGTTTCCCAATAAAATACTCACAGTTCTCTCCCTCCTCCCCTTTCCCCTTTGCATTCTCCTCCCCTTTTCCTCGCGCCTTTCTTCTTTGCCTCCACTCCCCATTTCTATGCTCATTGACTTTATCTTTCCTCCACTCTTCTCTTTTTTCTCTCCTTTCTCCGTAGTCCCCTCCCTTCTTTTTCCGCATTCCATTCTTACTTCCCTTCATCCCACCCTTCTCTCTCCTTCCCCCTTTCCTATCTGGCGTACCCTCTCCCTTTAGCTCTTCCTCCCCACGTCTCCTCCTTCATCCTCTCCCCGTTTGTACTATCACGATCCAAAGTTTCTTTACTCCCCTGAGTGGAGGAAGGTCGAAGCCAAGGTTAAAGAAATGACGGGCCACCGAACACAGGCCAGTTCATGATGGAGGGGTTCACTAACCTGAAGCTTAGGATAATAAGAATCACCCGGATGAAACACACGAGCCTATTTATGAATCACGGTATCATGAACCATTATTAGTCTTGTATACTGGCAGTGTCCGATCATCTGGTCTTGCTACAACCTTGGCTTCGACCTTCTTCCACTCAGGGGGGTAAAGAAACTTTAGATCGTGATAGTACTTCCCTCCTTCTCCTCCTCCTCCCTTTTCTCTCATCCTCTTCTTCTGCCTTCCCTATTTCTCTCCTTTTCTTTTCTCTCCTGTTTTCCCCTCTCTCCCGCCGTCCCTTCACTGTCTCCTCTCTCCCTCCTCTCCATCCGTCTCCCCTCTTGCCTCTTCACTTCGACCTCATATTTATCTCCTCTCTCTCCCACTTTTACCTTCCTTTTATCTCTCGTTCATCAACGCATGTTTTTTTCCATCCCACCCTTCCTCACCCATTGCTCTTCCAATGTTTTTTTTTTCCATTTATTTTCGTTTTCCCTAATCTGTTCTCCAACTCTTTTTCCTTTTCCTTCTTCCTTCCAGTATCAGTCTCTTTCATGTCATACTAAAGCCTTAATACCTCACATCCTCCCTTCCACTTTGCCTACTTCTTCCATAATACCACTTCATTCTTCATTGGCTCATATACTGTATTTGCCCATCACACCATCCTGCATCCCTCTTTCATTGTTTCATTCATTCCACAAGTTTTTTTTTATATTATCTAATGTTCGCCTTGTCCACTTACCTCTCTCTCTTTCTCTCTCTCTCAGTTCTTTTCTTTTCTTCCTCCATTCCTTTCTCTTTTTTTGCTGTCATCTGCCTTTCTTTTCCCCTCACCCTCCAGTCTTTGTCCCCTCCCATTTTATACATTTTACAAAGCATATGTGTTACATAAAGATCAAAGGATTACGCATACAAAGGGCAGTATTTAAGTCCTTATGGTAAAGGTGTAGCATAATTGAAGTTATCGGTAGGTTCTTATTTTTTACTAATTTATATTAAACTGCTAAGTAAAGTCCTCTTGAGTGAGGACACAATATTACATTCACGAATATCTATAATATACATATCCTTTTCTCTTCTCAGGCCTCCCTCATCCTTCCTCCTTAAACCACACCCCTCTCTAATCCATCTCACTTTTAATATTACTCTCTTTGTCATTGTTTTTCCCGATTGTTCTCCTGCCCATTCCTTCAGCATTTTCCCTCATCTCTCCCTCTTCCCATTCTTCCTCCCCACACTACCCCTGCTGTACCCATAACTTCATCTTCTCTTTCCCTCATCTAATCCTTCTCGCTGTTCAGACACCTTCTCCCTGCACCTGTCCTCATTCCTTCTTTTTCTCCCCTCCCCCGCCTTCCTGTTCCCTCTCCTTCTCCTCTTGTGCTACTCCTTTTCATTCCAACCAGGTATTCTTGTTAGCCCTACCTGGCGGCCACCTAAGGGTACCAAACCACGCAAGAAAATTAATACAAACGCCAGAGAGGAATATCTCGTGTTATGCCTCCAGCTGCCTTTTCGCATTTTGTAATCCCCCGTAGCTTCTGTGTCTCCCCCTTTTATGTTTTCCCTTCCTCTCCTGTATCTTCTTCTCTCTTTTTCTATTTCTGTCATTCCTCCTTTCTTTTTGTCTCTCTCCTCTCTTTTCTTCTGTATCTGCCTTATTTCCCCCTTCCTTTTATGCCATTTCGCCCATGCCCGTCCTTTGTATTCTTGGCAATAACATCTCCAGTTCTCATTTTCTTCTGTTTCTGACTTACTTCGTCTTCCTTTTCCTATCTCCCCTTTTCTTCTCCCAGCTGCCTACCAAGAAACATACCACAACCATGAAAAATTAATCATTCGTCTTGACCCTCCACCCTCCCTTCAGCGTCTCCAGTGTCCCTATCTTATGTCTTTCTTTGTTCTTATCTTTTCACCATTCTTCTCCTCTTGTACTTTTCTGCATTATGCCCTCTTTTTTCTACCTCTGCTTCGCATCTTCTGTTCGATTTCTTCTTTGCACCACTCCTCTTACCTTCTTGGTGCCTCACCGGAAATTTATTTGACCACGAAAAGGAATTAGCTCTTTCACATACTTCTGACTTTTAACTGTTTTGGATGGCATACTCCCATAATTTTTCCTGTCTCATCTTCTCTTAGATATTTTTAGTTTTTCCTTATGTCCTCCTTTTCCTTCCGTTTTTTTGCTTTTTTTTTCATATGGTCTGACAGAAGCTATAATACAACAACAAAAAGTGAACTAGGAAGTTTGTCTGGTCTCTCATTTACATATCAGCTTTTACAAATTGTCCTTACATCCTGTCTCTTCTTTTTTCACCTTCAGTTGTCCTTCGTCTCCCATTCTTTCCACCCGCACACTGTTCTTTTCCCTCCTTAATCTCTTCTTCCTCGTGCCTGCACTCTTCTTTTTTACTCCTACATCTCCCTTTCGTAGTTTTGTCCCTGTTCTTTACCTTTATTTTCTGGTCCCTTCCCCCCCCCCATCTCTCTCTCTCTCTCTCTCTCTCTCTCTCTCTCTCTCTCTCTCCTCTTAGGATCTCTCTGACGACCTCCTCTCTCTTTTTTTTTTTTTTTCCTTTTTTTTACTCTTTTTATCTTGCAGTCTTCTGAGAAATACGATAAAACCAAGAAATAGGAATTATTTCTTTTCCACTTTGACATACCTTTTATCTTTTACCTCTTGTGTCTCGTATTTTCTTTCTTTTCTTCTTTTTGCGCCTTTTTGTTTTCTTTTATTGTCCATTCCTACCACCCACTTCATTGTTCTTTCTTATTTATCCGCCCTTTCCGCTTGTTATTTTTTACTTTCCATTTCCTTTTTAGTTTTCTTCCTCTCCTCTTTACTCCCGTCTGTCTTTCAGTTTCATTCTTTTCCTTGCTTTTGTGTGCTCTTCCTGTCTGCCCTCTTCTTTATGACTCTCCCTCGTCTCTTGTTTTCCATGTATCTTTTCCCTTTTGTTCTCTGTCATTATTTTTTTTTTTTTTTTTTTTTTTACTCCGTCTCTTAGTACCTCACCTTCATTATTTTCTCTACTAACCACCTTCCCCTTTGCTTCCTATGTCTGTTCTTTTCCATTCTCTCACCTCTCCTTTCATTGTTTTCACGTTTTTGCCTTCTTTTCTTTTCTGCTTCCTTTCTTCCCGTTCTTGTCCACCCATCCCTGCTTCCTTTGTTACGTTCCCTCAGTTCCTTTATTTGCCCTTTGTTTGTTTGTTCCCCATCCTGGCATCTGTCTCGATCTCTTGTTTCCCAATACTTCCCCTTCCATCTCAGTTCCTAGCACCTTCCTTGTTTTCACCCTTTTGTTCCCTTTCTGCCTATTTCTTTTTACTCTCGTAATTTTTACTCTCCTTTGTCTTTGTCTCATGCTTTTTTTTTTTTAATGTTCGGTTTTCTTCCAACTGTCTCCCTATTTTTCTTGTTTTACCACTTCCATTTTGTTCTGCCTTCACTCTAACGTCTTCCCCATTCTTCTTTGCCCCTCTCATTCTTCTTTCCTTGTGGTTCTCCCTTCACTTCCTCATATTTTGGTATCTTTTCTTTCCTCTTCTGTTTTTTTCTGTTTTCAACCTTTTTCACCGTATTCCCGTTAATCTCCATTCATCTCATGTCCTGTTCATCTTCCCATAACCCCTCCTTTATTTTATGCCTATTATAGTGGGGTCTCCCAATATGCGAGAATACGGTCGACAAAATGCGCCGCATATTGGAAAACTCGCCTGTTAGAAACTATTGATTCAATGGAGGTACATGTATGTGGTCGACACCTCACTCCAACTTTGTCATTTACAATACATCCCTATTATTGACTATCATTTTAAGAACGACTTTTGCTCAAAGAAAGATAATAGAACTGTGAATGTAGTGTGCTGGGTAGCGCTCCATTTGTATAATTGCGGGATTAGCAACCTTTCTGAGCCCGTCCACTTGCTGGCCTCCATAAGTCTTGACGGTTCGTAAAACCTGCTTGTTCTTGAGAATGATCCTCACTGTCGATTCACCTAGGTCAAATTCACGTCCAATGTTTGAGTTCCTTTTACCTTGATTATTCATCTCTTTAACCTTCATTTTCAGCTCCAAAGTGATCCTATAATTCATGGAATGAAGCTGTGGGGCCATGATGTAACAGTTGAGCAAGAGCGGGTCTTGTACAGTGCTAAAAAAAAAAACACAATATACCAGAGCGGCGCGGGCAGACACTAATAATCTTGAGACTTGAGAGACGCCGTGAGGGAGGGAAAGGGTGGGAAACTGATCAGACATCTTGTGGTGGCTTCAGATACTACCAGTTTGAGCAAGAACACCATCTTTTCCTTGCTTTTAGACAACAGATTCGCATTTTGGAATTACATTTCGCATATTAAATAAATTATTTTTTCTTGAGTCGGGCTTGCTTATTAGGTGTTTCGCGTACTGAGATTCCGCATATTGAGCGACCACACTGTACCTGTCTTCTTCATGTAGGAGATTGTTCCCCCTTGTATATTTCCATGCTCTCTCTCTCTCTCTCTCTCTCTCTCTCTCTCTCTCTCTCTCTCTCTCTCTTGTCCACTTTTTCACATCCCACTCCACTTTACCTTCATTTGGAATAAACATGTGTTCATAATTACTGAGTGGCACCACAGCCTACGGTTTATATGGATATACAATGCCTCCTTCACCCTGAAAATGTGCGGTCAAAAAAAAAAAATAAAATGTTAATAATAAATGAAAGTTTTTCATTATAAATTTAGTTACTATTTTTTCCCAGTGATGCCAAGGTGTCATCAACTAAATTTGTGATGTGTAGGAGCTTACCCAACACAAGTGTTTGTGTAAAAAATCCACCTGATCCCACAAAATCCAAGTTTCACCTTGCATATTAGAAATATACAAAATTACAATAACATTCACTCAGTTACCTACAGTACATCGTAACTACACCATACCTACAGCCACGGGTATAATTTTAGTACACTTAGGTGTAAACTGAGTTTTAATAATATTCTGTTCCACTTTGAGTGTGTTACTTGTGTTAAAAAAACAATAAAATAAGGTAATCATTATGCATAGACTATAAACATCAACCAGCCTGCAGAGCGGATGGGTATCTTCTAAAAAGTTGTACTTAAATATGAGTACAATAGCAAACGTGATAATTAATATGAGTTTCACTTATATGCTGTTTCATCAAATGCCGCTATTCGATTCGAGCTGTGTTTTAAAACTCATGGATAATCGTACTGTTGAATATACATTAGCAACAGTAATACATTAGGCAGGAAGTGACATATGAAAACAGAATGTGTATAATTGTACTGTATGAACACTAACAACTGGTGACTGATGATGGGGTAGTTACGATGCACATCAGGTAAGGTACAAGTTAGTGCCATCTGTAGCCTACTGTGTGTGTGTGTATGTGTGTGTGTGTGTGTGTGTGTGTGTGTGTGTGTGTGTGTGTGTATTATCTGACAAATATCCGTAACCATTTTTAGCGCAAGTTATGGTCGGGTGTAGTCATACTGGAGGGTGGATTTAACTAGTAACCAAGGAGAATCATTCCTACCTCTTAACTAAGGCTCATCAAATTTCACACAACTACGACATAGTATTCAGGTTGTGCGAGCGGCCCAGTTCCGTCAGATGAAAACAAACCAGCTATACATTCCTCATGGTATTTAAGGCTAGTAGTTTACACCAAAATACATGAACTCACACAATTCATCAAACAACAGAACATACACATTGCCATCTTACAAGAAACAAAACTACATACTGTAGAGCACAGAAAACACCGACATTTCATAACTTCACCACCATTCGACAAGACAGGGCCGACGGCGGTGGCGGTGGGCTCATCACCCTGGTACACAAATCCATCAACTTTGCAGATACCAGTGCACACACAAAGTCACTTCTTCCCCCACGTGACACCACAACAGAAATACAATCAGTTAAAATACGCACTGGTAACAAATCACACATAACAATCGCTAACACATACATTCCCCCCCCCCCAGTCGTCCCCCACAGTACCACACAATTACACCACATCACTAACATACCCAACATCATCCTGGGTGGTGATTTCAACGCCAAGTCGTCGGCCTGGCATGTCAACAACCCTGACACATACAAAGGGCTGGTGCTACAATCCCAGACAGATCATCTTTTCATACTAAACAGTATAGACCAACATACCCATATCCCACACCAAGCCCTCTTCCTCCCATCATCTCCAGACATCACCTTCTTCTCCTCAAACCTCGCTCCCACTACATCATGGAGAGTGGTCAAAACCCTAGGTTCTGATCACCTCCCAGTCATCATCACTACCAAAACCAGAATCACCCCAGCTGGCCACAAACACACATACGCTAATTATAAGAGAGCCAACTGGGAAGCCTTTGCAACTGAAACAGAACAACATTTCGAACCACTAAACTGTACACCCATTACAAACATCAACACCGCTGTGCACACTTTCAATACAATCATACAAAACGCAGACAAAAAACACATTCCTAGAGGCAACAGAAAGAGACTCAACCCCAACTTCACACCAGATATTCAAGGCCTCATCAGACAACAGGACACACTGCGACACTCCCCAACACCCCATACACAAGACACCATACAACAAATATAAGAACTCAACACTCTGATAAACAGTAAAATATCAGAACAGCAAACACTAAACTGGAAAAATTACCTCCAAACACTTGACCACAAAACAAACATCAGCAAACTCTGCAAAACACTAAACAGCATCACACTTTCCAACAGCAACACCACACAATCACACGCCGCCATCACAACAACAGACACCATACCCTTAAACAAACAACAAGCAAACACTCTCATCAATCACTTTTCACAAGTCAGCCATCTAACCCCCCATCCCGAAGACCGACGTATCATCAGACGTAAGAGACAGTTCCCCACAGACCCAGACTACGCACCTTTCACTTACAACTAGACGAAGCACATCATTAACAACCTCAAGCACTCATCTGCCTATGGACCAGACAACATAAGCAACATTCACCTTAAACACCTAGGACCACAAGGCATACAAGCACTCACCAACATATCAAACTACAGCTACCCACACAACATAATTCCCAACATCTGGAAGCATGTCAATATCATCACTATCCCTAAACTCAACAAAGACCCCATGTTACCCTCCTCACATCGCCCCATCACACTCCTCTGCATCCCCTCTAAAGTCACTGAACGACTGGTATTACAACTAGTCACACCTCACATTCCCCTAGCCCAGTCACAACATGGCTTTAGGCCACTACACTCCACAAACACCCTTCTTACAGACCTTACACGGAGAGTTTTTGATGGCATAAATCCAGCTAGGCCACCACACAGAACACTCCTAATCACACTAGACATTAGCAAAGCCTTTGATGCTATCCCCCGCCACAACCTCACAAACAAAATACTCAACACAAACATGCACAATAACACAAAAAGATGGCTGGCAAACTACTTATCAGGCAGATGAGCACACGTAACATTCGCCGGTCAGTCCTCTAACATCAGAAACTTCACAAACGGCGTCCCCCAAGGATTTGTTTTGTCCCCTACACTCTTTAATCTATACATGCACGACGTGCCCACACCCCACACACCACAGATACACATAGCTTCCTATGCAGATGATATATCACTTACATGTACGCACCAAAACGCAAACACAGCTGCACACATCATTCAACCTTACCTCAACACACTACACGAATGGTTCACCACAAACAGGCTCAAAATAGCCCCAGCCAAATCTACAGTGACTCTTCTCACAAACTGGACAACAGAACACAGTCACATCCCACACCTCACCATAAACAACACTCCCCTACCACACCCTCACACCCACCCAAAATCCTTGGTGTAACATACAATACATTAATGTCATTTAAACAACACATCACAAACATTAAAAATAAAATAACACCAAGACTCAATGCTTTGAGGTCACTTGCCCATACAACATTCGGACACAACAAAGAAACCACCACCACAGTATACAAACAATACATACGTTCAGTGATGAACTATGCAAGCCCTGCCTGGGCTTCTAACCTGACCAAAACACACAACACTCTACAGACCATACAGAACAAGGCCCTAAAAATAATCACAGGTTTCACAGCTACTACACCCACAGACCACCTACATCAAGAAACCAAAGTCCTCAAAGTCAAGGATCATCTAGACATGAGAGGCACCCAGTTTCTTGCTGCAGCCTCCACAAACCCACAACATCCACTACAGTACATGGCAGCACATCCACCCGCACCAAGGAACATCAAAACAACACCCAGCACACGATACATTCACAAATACTGTCATCTCTTCCCCCTCGCCCACCTCAGACCAGCTTCCAGAAGGATATCTACACTCAAATCACTCGCCGCTCCATTCAGTCACTTAAAGACAACACACAGCTGCATGCACGGCCTCCTGACATCAGCCCTTCTGAATCCTATCTTCTTCGTGAGGACAGGGTCCACCTGGCCAGGCTGAGATGTGGGCACCATCCAGCCCTCTTAAGCTACCAGAAGAGGCTGGATGACTCCGTCGCTGATGCCTGTCCAGGATGCAACACAGCACCCCATACTATTAAGCACATTATGGAAGACTGCATTGTACACAATCACCTACGCCAACAACACAACATACACTCTTTGAGGGCTCAGTGGGAAAGCCCGGTCTCGGCCATGGCCTTCCTAAGGGACTCGGGGCTGTTCGGCCAGACTGCCTAGGGAACAACTACTACTACTACAGCTTAATTACACTCAGAGAATAATGTAAGGATGAGGGAAAGGAGAACTTGCCATTAATTTACGATTGTGTCGTGTACGGAAATAAGTTCTCAGTAGATAGCACAGCAAGACAGGCTTCTTGTGTAGTGTTTGTGGTTGAGAAATTTTACAGCGAAGAGCTACTGTAATCCCATATCAATCACATGGTGCTGGAGAGGAACGTCTTCATGTGGTGGCGCCAATATAACTGGGCTGTAGAGTTGCCCAGTTAAACAAACCTTCCTCGGCTTCCTCCCCTGTCTCCTCAAAAGGAGGACGGTCGGCTACACTAGAGGGGAAGCTTCAACTTCCAGTCCACTGGGTTCACATGCAGATGAGCCTGAGGTTATAACTACTATTGTGGTACTATTATTTGTATAAGGCTTAAAAGTTGTGTGGAATCTGTATGGTAATCGAAAAGTTCAGACCAACAGAAGAAAACAGTGTTGAATGTTGATGAATTCGTACCTCTTAAAAGAGAGAGACAAAGACTTGATCTAAACTGTCGTGCACTGTTATTGAAGATCGGGAAATAGCAGTGACGCCAGCAGTCTCAGTTAATGACATTTTTTAATAAGATGGTTGCATGAGTTTTGAGCCAAGCAAGAGAGAAACTGACGAAAAATTAGCCATCGAGCTAACTGTGAAATTATTGTGCTTTGATATTCACATTAAGTATTGTATAAAATAATATGAACTGCTGTGTAATGCTTGTTGTGTTATTTTACGTATGTATAAATAATATGAACAGCTATGTAATGAATGTTGTGTTATTTGCCCATTGTATGTATTGACAAAACACTTATGGAATTGCGGCTGTGCAACTGTTCTGGTTCAAAACTTACATAAATGCAGTTTATCATAAGCTCCCCGTTTTCTTCAAATCATCACGTTATAACGAAATGTCCGGCTAGATGAACCCCCAACTTCCTTCCCCCTCCTTCCACCACCTCTGCAGTTCATAGACGTTTGATCGAGTGTACGTAAACGGAAGTAGATCTGCGTGTTTCCCAAGTGTGTTACTTTTTTTTTTCTTTTTAACAATGTTTTGTGGCAACACTGCGCTACGATAATGTACTTCAGGGAGTGGCGTGGAAAAGTGAAATGAAATCATCCATTTTCCCAGGTCAGCCTCAAACTTCGCCTTGGCAGATTTTCCAGTCTGACTGACATTACAACATAAACAACCCATAATTCAGTCATACGATGGTACTTATAATGAGTATGTGGTCTCAGGGTTAGCTTTTGTTGATCACTGATGCTAGTTGCTAACCAGTGTTAGAGATGATGAAGGATACAATGATGAAATGCGTGAGTGGGTGTTTTTGGATTGGTGTGGTTTGTTGTATGGTGATGCTCCAGTTACTCCACCATCACCACCGATGCCTTCGCCGCCATTTAACAGTGTTTGATCATCATCACCACCACCACCACCTTTCCACTGCCTACCCGCCGCCATTATACGGTGTTTATCACCACCACCACCACCACCACCCTTCTTCCCACTGCCTCATCGCCGCCATTATAGTGTTTTATCATCATCATATCTCCACCACAACCACTGTTCTTCACACTGTCGCTTCGCCGCCATTTTACAGCGTTTATCATCATCATATCATCATCAACACCAACATTATCATAACTCTTCCTCCCACTGGGTCATTGTACTGGAATAAACTGTTATATGACAGCACCCTTATTACTTTTGTGGTTTGGAATAAAATGGGACAGTAATGTAGGTAATAGTTTTAGTTTTTCCATAAATTATACCTTCTGGGTAGTTATTGAATTATGAGACTGGTGACGAGAATGTGTTTTTCCTCTGTTTTGTTCATCACATACCACGCGTTTGTGTGTGTGTGTATGTGTGTGTGTGTGTGTGTGTGTGTGTGTGTGTGTGTGTGTGTGTGTGTGTGTGTGTGTGTGTGTGTTTACGTATCCAGACGATTTTAAGGAGATTAATGGGATCCTCGATCATCATGCTGGATATAGTCTTCATTAATTCCTTCACAACGACAGGTCCTTCTTAGGTTGGTTAGAAATATTAATAAAATGCTTAAAACATCATTCTAGTAGTTATGTATTAATTTCAGTGAAAACTATAGTATGATATAGTATGTCTTGTGGTATTTCTTCATCATTTATATACTGTATTCACCTGTTTCATTACAGTGCTCTCGTTTCCCTTTTATTATTGTTACTGCGTCAGATTTGTATCCAGCATGAGGTTAGTGCCCATTTTCATTTTAACCCTTTGACTCAGGTAACATTTACTTTACTGTAACTCCTCCTACTTCTTGGTGATTTTATTAAGCTTAAGATAGGCTTTTCGGACTCTCAGTATTAGATACAGCCTTCAGTCACCCCCTCATTCTTAGGGTGCTCTTCTGAGCTGCCTGGGAACAATAAGAGAAAATGTAATACATCACTTGGCTGAAGTGGTTAATTTGTACAGCCTGGGGATATATCACCTGGCTGATTAAATACGTCTGGAGGCAGCAAGAATTGTATCAGAAGAGATCATCGTATTGTAGTGTTTATGAATGAAGAACGAAAAGATAATCAAAGCCAAGCTGGACACATTGTTCGAGTTCTGTTACGGAGCTTGATTTATCTACTGGTAAAGTAGTTAATAAGTCATCATTTGGAACTTGTTTTTACCGCAGACTCATGTATACTTGAGCCCGGTGGATGGCAGTCTGAGGCTGCCCTTTTCTTGCAGTCCACCACCTTTCGGGTGATAGGGAGTTGAGGGACATGTTCATAACCGGGCAGCCGCTCCGGCCAGTTCATTGTGTGTCAGTGCGTGAAGGCGTCCCTTTGCAGCACCATGTGAAGGGGTTAAGAAGGTAGAAGGTAAACAAGGGTAAGCTGCAGACGAACACCCTCACCTTAATACCACCCCAACACCTGGCCACCATGGATGGCAAAATGAGCACAACGTAGCTTGGCATCTCGGAATGGTTGGTGTGCCTGATTCTGGAGGCACGCACTGGTGTATGGTGTACTGGTGTATGGTGTACTGGTGTGCTGGTGTATGATGTATTGGTGTATGGTGCACTGGTGTATGGTGCACTGGTGTGTGGTGTACTGGTGTATGGTGCACTGGTGTGTGGTGTACTGGTGTGTGGTGCACTGGTGTATGGTGCACTGGTGTATGGTGTACTGGTGTATGGTGCACTGGGTTATGGTGCACTGGTGTATGGTGTACTGGTGTGCTGGTGTATGATGTACTGGTGTATGGTGTACTGGTGTGTGGTGTACTGGTGTATGGTGTACTGGTGTATGGTGCACTGGTGTATGGTGTACTGGTGTATGGTGCACTGGGTTATGGTGCACTGGTGTATGGTGTACTGGTGTGCTGGTGTATGATGTACTGGTGTATGGTGTACTGGTGTGTGGTGTACTGGTGTATGGTGCACTGGTGTGTGGTGCACTGGTGTATGGTGCACTGGTGTATGGTGTACTGGTGTATGGTGTACTGGTGTATGGTGCACTGGTGTATGATGTACTGGTGTATGGTGCACTGGTGTATGGTGTACTAGTGTATTGTGCACTGGTGTATGGTGTAATGGTGTGTGGTGCACTGGTGTATGGTGTACTGGTGTATGGTGCACTGGTGTATGGTGCACTGGTGTATGGTGCACTGGTGTATGGTGCACTGGTGTGTGGTGCACTGTTGTATGGTGCACTGGTGTATGGTGTACTGGTGTATGGTGCACTGGTGTATGGTGCACTGGTGTATGGTGTACTGGTGTATGGTGCACTGGGTTATGGTGCACTGGTGTATGGTGCACTGGGTTATGGTGCACTGGGTTATGGTGCACTGGTGTATGGTGCACTGGTGTATGGTGCACTGGTGTATGGTGCACCGGTGTATGGTGCACTGGTGTATGTTGCCACTGGTGTATGATGCCACTGGTGTATGATGCACGGGTGTATGGTGCAAATGGGTTATGATGCACTGATGTATGGTGAAGCAACCATTTCTGGCAGAGGTACACAAAAGAGGCATTTTCAGATTCTTCAGTCATATATTGTTTTTCAGAATGCATGATGCCAACAGAGTTCGGATACTTTTTACTGAAAGTTTACATGTCATCCAGAGCGTAATAAACTTAGGTGCTTGTGTCGGTAGGTCATTAGTACGGACCGTAGTTTACTTCACGTAGTTAATTAATTGTGTGGATAGGGATAGATATAATTAAATGGCGTCGGATCTCTCATTAAAGTTTAATTGCCTCCATGTCGTAACTTAGTGCAGATTGAAACAGTTACTCCCTAAGGCAGTTTAAAATTTAATTAACTGTGAAGGCGCATAGGACTACCAACTTAACTGACATGTGTACTGAGAACTATGTTGAGTTGGTATTAAAAGACAACAGGAGAATATAAGATTTTGAATAGTGTGAAAATTAATGATCTTTTTCCTCAGTCTCCCCCCCATTTTTTTTTTTTTTATATTTACCCATCATAGGGAGGACTATCGTAAATAAGGTATTTTATATAACCTGCAGTGACTCCTTTACTACTAAAGCTCTTTCCAAAGATGAATACAATTGTCTTATGATGGTGAAAGCAAATGAGAAAATTTGGGCTTTAATTTTCGTACACATTTTTATTATACTGTAACTTATGTATCTGTGCATATTGATAAATACAACCTTCTCACGACCAGGCAGAATTTAGTTATTGGAGGCCAGTGTGTATAATCACTGCACATTTTCTTATACAAACAGTGCATGCCTAAACTTATGGGTTGTCTTACGGACAAAATTTGCGTGAACAGTATCAGGGGCGGCAGGTTAATTACAGGGGCAGCTGTGGTGGGGGAATGGATAAGGGAGGGGGAGGGAAGGGGTTGGTGAAGGAGTAAAAGGGGAAGAGTTGGGAAGATGGGACCCGTAGTTGGAGAGGAAGACGGTTCAGGTTGGGAGAGAGAGAGAGAGAGAGAGAGAGAGAGAGAAAATCAATAATGTAATTAACTGTGGCCCTTGGTGATGGTATTTGCCCCTTAATGGCATTATTTTTTAGTCAGGTTAGGCATTAAATTGATCCTTCTCGTACTCTCGCCAATAAATACTACTGTACATTAATACGTATGGTCTAGTGTGTCCGTCAGCGGGTCTGTCTGTCACTTACCTTACCTGTACATCACACACTGAATGGCAGGCTTACGTAGGCATTGAGTTTATCCTAACCTTTCTTGTGCTGCAAAACAATCTCTTTAGTATAGTCTCATGTCTGTGTGTCTGTACACCCCTCTGCCCGTCTATGTCTGTCTGTCTGTCTGCCTGTCTCTGTCTGTCTATCTGTCTGCCTGTCTGTCTGTTTTTCTGTGCCTAGCTCTATTTATATCTGTCTATTTAATTATCATTCAATCTACTTATCCATGTAGGTGTGTCTGTTTGTCTATAAATATCTGTTTAAATGTCAGTCTATGTATTTGTCTGTCTACCTATCTATCTGTGGGTCTGTCTGTTTGTCCCTGTCAACTGATTATCTGCATATCACATACTCTGTCTATCACACACTAAACACTGTTAGCACGCAAGGAATATATGCTGCTGCTTTTCTGGCCACCAGTCACTCTTGATAGTTATGGAATCTTCTTATTTAGCTACTTGTCTGTCTCTCCGCCTATCTGGCTCACTGTTTCTGTCATCATGAAGACTACATACGCGTTACTGGCTATCATACAAACTTCACTACACGCCACTCAGAGTGCCAAACCAGCCACACTCCTTACTACACCATCCTCACTACCATACCACTGAAATTAGGCCTGTCAGTCCGTCACACTATCTACCACACTAATTCCACCAAGCTTCAACCAATAATTCCCACACTCAGCCCATACTACCAACACATTCATCTTATCAAATACCACCAAACTTCAACCAATAATTCCCACAACCAACCACACTACCAGCACATACATCTTTTCAGACACGACCAAGCTTCATCCAGTAATTCCCACAGCCAACCCACTCTGTCAACACATACATCTTATCAAACCCCGCCAAGCTTCAAACAGTAATCTTTGCACTTATCGCACAATCACCCTACATCACTCACACACATCTGTCTACACGCAGATTCCATCTTCTGCCACCAGTTTTTTACTCCCTTATCTGAACGCTTTTCCACGTCCATAATCAGTAGCATCACACGCTTACCACAAACATCCTTGATGATTCCACCCCGTCAGCTACCAGCTTAAAAATCCCAAGTTCTGATTGGCCCATTCCTTTAGCAGTCCATACCGCCAGTCTTCATACATTTTTTTCCCTTGTAGGTTTCCACTACAGAACTGTACCCGTTTTACTCTAACTTGGCCTAAATTGTCATCTTCCATGTATCGAGATTAACGCTAGAATTTGATGCTAGTCACGACGAAGTGCTGTGCAAATGATGTAGAACCATAGTAACGTCTTATCCTTCCATTGAGCCACGTGAAAAAGCTGCAAAAGGGCGAAAATCTGGGCCAAGTTAGAGTAAAATAAGTATAGTTAGCCTGCCTCAAATAATTCAGTACGACCACCTACCACTGTAACCCATACCAGACATACCAACACCACCAGTTGTCAACAGTAATCCTCTCATTTATTTCACAGCAGTCCTTAATGATATTGCCACCAACTGCCACTAAACCCAAAACCAGGCACATTCCCCATGTACCACACACCACCGATCTATCCTCAATATTTAAAGCCACTAACATTTCCATTACACAGCTAGCCTTCCCAAAGGATCCCACACACCCAGTTACTACTAAAATGCTAACCTGATACACTTCATAAATACTCGACATCACACTAATCTCCGATGAAATCTCCGATGAAATTATATCCTTACACACACACACACACACACACACACACACACACACACACACACACACACACACACACACACACACACACACAAAATATCATGTCTTTAATAATCACACACCAACACTTTTTCCCAACACAGCTGGCAGTCGTAAATAATAGTAAACCACCAACGACCACCAGAACCCCAACTTGACACACACCACTAATGCTCCACAACACATCATCCCTACACTGTTTATATTACAAGTAGATAATATCCCAAACCATCATACACCAACACTTTTCCCCAACACAACAAGCAGTCCTAAATGATGCTAAACCACCAGCTACCAATGAAGCCCCAAACCAGCCACACTCGACTAATATTCCACGCCATTCCATCCCCACACTTTTATATTACAACTAGAGAATATCGCAGTGCATCACACACCAGCACTTTTCCTCAGCACTACCAGCAGACCTAAATGATACTAAACCACTTGCTATCATTAAAACCCCAAACCAGCCACACTCGACTAATATTCCACACCATTCCATCCCCGCACTTGTATATTACAGCTAGAGAATATCGCAGTGCGTCACACACCAGCACTTTTCCTTAACACAACCAGCAGTCCTAAATGATACTAAACCACAAACTTCCGCTAAAATCCCAAAGCAGACTTACTCTACGGGGAACTAACTCAAGTACTCATTAACCACACATGGCCCCACCACACCTCTACCATCACGCACACACACAGCCTACCCCGTCCTCTCACCCCACTACACTCTGCCACTGCCTTTTACCAAGTTTACTCTTTGGCGGTAGTTACAAAGTTTTAAGCGTTGGTGTAGACTTCCGCTAACGATGTTGGTGTGTTGGCTGGATCAGGTTGCTCTCCCTTACCCGTTCGTGCGTGTGGATATTCTCTTTTTCCTCCCTCCTCGGTGTGCCCCTTAAGACTCCATATATTTTTTCCTCTTTTTCCGCTACCTTTCATCCTTCCCTTTGGCCTAAGCTTTCCAGTTTCCTACCTTCTTTTTCCTCCCCCACTGCCCACCTTCCAAGCACCTGCCGTCAGCACTTTTTACTTCTCCCTCCCTTTTAATTTCTGCCTCTCTCAGCCTCCTCTTTTATAACTCCTCCTTTAACCCTTCTGTCCTCTCCTGCTTCTCTGCTTATACAGTCTGTCCTTCCAGCTTTTCTGCCTCTCCTCTACCAGAGAGAGAGAGAGCGAGAGAGAATGATGCTTGTAGTGAGAATGGTGATTGTTTTTGTGTAGGCGGTGTTCATAATGGTGATAATTGTGGTAAGATGGTGATAGTGTTGATTTCGGTGACAGTGTTGATAGTGATGGCGAGGATGGTGGTGATGATAGTAGTTATGGTGATGTTAACGTTTTATCGGCCGCCTTTAGCAGGAGAGGAGATAGTGTGTGTGTGTGTGTGTGTGTGTGTGTGTGTGTGTGTGTGTGTGTTAGTAACTGTTCCCACAGTGTCTCAAAAAGTTGTGGACGAAATTTCACCAAACTTGCAGGAAATATCAACCATGTGGATGGGCAGAAGTGATTAACTTTTGGTGAGGATCTGATCAGAGACGGCCGAATGCCAGCCGCCATACGTTTTATTTCATATACTGTAGCTTGGGGAAAAAAAAAAAAAAAAAAAAAAAACTCTACGGAAGTAAGTCACCACGTTTCACCAGTTATATCAATCCGCCATATGACAAGGCGAGTCGATATAGTTTGTGTGTTTGTGTGTGTGTGTGTGTGTGTGTGTGTGTGTGTGTGTTTTCAAAATATCTCAGAGTTGTGGACAAATTTTCATCAAACCTTCAGGAAATGGCAAATTTGTGAATGGCCAGAAGTGATTAATTTTGGTGAGGATTTGATCAAAGACGACTGAATACCAGCCGCCATATATCAAACTGTAGTTGGCCAATATCTCAGCAATGGATAGAGAAATATTCCTCAAATTTGGTTTGTAAATAGTTTGTACCTTGGCCAACAACATATTTTGGCGGGCAGTTAGCATTCGTTCCCCGAATACTTTTGCTTTTCATTTATGCGTAGGTGTAGTGGATGTGGCAGGGACAGGTGTGTGGCGAAGATAGTAGCTAATGACTGTGTGATTCAGATATGTGACTGTCGTAGTTGTATAGGTGTTTTATATGTGATAGTTGGCAGTTACCCCTAACCCGTATTCTTGATTCTGCCAACGATTTTATTTAGCCTTGGGGAGCACCCAAGGAGACATAGTTATTAAAGAGTACTGTACCACTCCAGTGCCAAAACTCTCTGCAGCTTAACAGAACTGTTTGCAGACAACAAACATAAAATGAAAACGGTGTCTTATATTGAAGGGGTTAACAGCAAAACTGTGCGATATTAATGTAAGTCAATAATGTCATTAGTAGCGCAGGTATTTTCAGTATCGATAACCGTTATAATTATGTAGTGTTTATGGATGAGCCTTTACAACTATAATTGTTACGCTTCCAAATTTAACTTTGTTTTTCTTTCAAAATAAAGACCTAGATATAGAAGGGTAGATTCTTCTTAGAACTAAGTTTAATTTTGAGTTACTTACCATACTTGTTAACGATCGACTATTTCTTTCTCACAGGAATTATGTAACTGTAGGTTAGTTTTTAGTTTAATATTCCAGTACCGAAAAGTTTAAGTTAACTCATGGTTGTGTGTGCGATCAGATTCACGTCTTTTTCATTTATGTTATTGGTGTTGGTACGTTTCCTGCAGTACAGTAAATAAACGATTACGTACTTTTGCAGCACTCGGACGAATTGATTGATGTTTAGCAAGACTATCGCATTGGACTGTTAGATATATTTCTTGTTTAATCCTGTACTTCTTGACGTCTCTTAAATAAATTTCAGGTATATATCCTAACAGTAGAAAGAATTAAACTGGAAAGCAGTCAGAGAGCGCATACCTCCACCGACTCAAATAAAATAAATGACTGTTCAAGCATCCGGATCCGGATCGACCTAAAAATCTTACCTTTCTTGCCCCACGGCCAACTTATCCACCAGCTGTCACTGAAGCCTGACGACAACTTTTTGAACAGACGTGCATAAACAGACAAGCAAACTGACTTGGATGAATAAATAACCTCCCATCAGTTTCGCTGGTGGAGGTAATAAAGAGATGATTTTGGGATGAAGAGGTTAAGTGTTTAGTGTTTTATGGAAAAATAAAGAACCAAAGGCTTAGAGCCTGGTAAACTTCCCCTTTAAATCCGCGCTTGCGAAGGTAGAACGGATATTAAGTTTTACTCGCTGTTTTGTGTGTGTGTGTGTGTGTGTGTGTGTGTGTGTGTGTGTGTGTGTGTGATCAAAATAACTCAGTTTTATCCGATATTATTCAGACTTGGAGGAAGGGTTGAGGGACAGCCTATGGGGAAACAATATTTTTTGGAGGAATAGTTTTGCTGGGTCAGGGTCACAAGGCAAGGTCAAACACTGACCCAGCAAAACTAGCTTAAACAGTTTTTATTCAGTATTACCAAACCCAGAGTGAAAAGCTGAGGCAAAAGTAACAATGAAGGGATTAGATTTTGAGAAGAAAGTCAGAGGTCAGGGTTACAAGACAAGGTCAAAGTTCGACGTGTGTGTTTGTGTGTGTGTGTTAATAATGTAACTCAAACGGTTTTGATGCAGTGTTATCTAATGTAGGTGGAAAGGTTGAGGTTCAGAGAAGGAGTAAACTAATTGTTTTTGAGAACATAGGTTAGAGGTCAAGATCACAGGACAAGATCAACTTAAATAATTTTTATCTGGGTTAGAACGAATTTGGGGGAAGGGGTGATGATATGGCATGGAGAAAGAAAGTGTATTTTGTGCACAATCAGTCAGAGGTCAAGGTCACATGGAAAGGACGAGGTCACAGGACAAGGGCAACTCAATCTTTATTTGATTTGAATCAGACTTGGTGTAAGGGTTAAAGCTTAGCCAAGAACCCCATTAAATTTCCTCCTATTTTTTTTTTCCCCTCCCGACCCAGGTGTGCGTCAATTCACTTCCACATTCTCTCCACACCTCGGTCCTTCCTCACATTCCTTCATGCCTCCCCTCCCGGAGCCATCCTGCTTTTCTATCCTTCTTCTTAACTGATAGAACAGTTTTGTTAGTAACGACCTTCCCTGTACCAAACAGCCACGAAAGGAACAAGTCTGTTGCTGTTAGCTTTCCTTTGTACTCTGCTCTCCCTACATTCTCCCCTCTCTCTTTCTTCTTTTCGAATATCTCCCTCCCTTTCTTCATTCCCTCCTAACATGCCATTTTCACATGCCTTCATCCAATCCCTTTCAACACACCCTTTTCCCCTTCCCTCCTCTCCCCTCCCCAAGTTTCTTCCTCCCTCTCATTACCACATACCTTCTTTCTTCCCTCCCTTCCCTCATGCCTGCCTCACTTTTCCCCCTCTTCCGTCATGCCCCTCTTCCTCTTCTTACCCTTCCCACTTCCCAGACAACTCTTCGCCTTCCCATCCCCTCCCTACCCTCCTTTCATCCGCCCCACATTTATCTGTTTCTTCTCTCAATCTTTCTTCCATGTATTTGTTGACCTTCTCAGTTATCCTGCTCCCACATTCACTAACCTTTTTATTTTCTAACATAACAGTATATTGGCCAGCTCCATGCTGCCCATATTGTTAGTTGCGTTTTCTTTCTTTCTTGTGTTTTTCTTGTTTAATTGTGGCAAGCAGTTCTGCCCGTGAGAATTAACCAATTTCGACCGACGTTAGACACATTGACCAGCCTATGACCTGTGCCCAAAAGGTTTTGGTTGCTAGGCAACTACTCGTTGCCTAGCAATAGCCTAAAAACCGCTTTTTTCGTATTTTTCACGTTTTGAATTGTAGAAGCATTACTAATGGGTGTAGAAAGCTTTGACTTCTTTAGGCGTAATCTTGAGGTCATTCCCTATATGAAGTGGACCGTCCATTTTCCCTTCTCTTCTCTGGTTTTCGAGTAGTAATCCTGCGAAAATTACCCTTAGCGTCCCTAGCAACCAGACCGGTTAAAAAAAAATGCCCCCCTAGTTCCCCAGCAGCTCGATGGACTCGAATGAAGGTTTGCATGCTTATAGACATTGACTAGTACTACAACTTTCTATTATACACCTGTCCTGCATTGGCCAGGCCAGGGGTCAAAGGTCATAAAATGCAAAAATAGTGAAAATAGCTAAAATCACGACTATGCTTGTGCAAAATGCTAAGGCTCCGAAGATTATTAGGCCAGGGCCATGATTCTTAGTTGGAATGTTGCACTGAAGTACCTCCATACAGAAATGGCATTTAGTGTCGAAACTCTTCTCCAGTCGCTGGCAGCGCCACCTAGATGTACCTTTGGTGGGCCATTCCACGAATATCAAGTTCCCTATCTCCACAGTGGGTGGATATGATCAAATGAAACTTTGCATGCATATTGACGTTAATGAGTACAACAAGTGTGTTTCGAACATGCATGAGCTATATCCGCCAGGTCAGGGGTCAAAGGTCATGAGGTGCAGAAAATAATGAAAAGCGCTAAAAGTACGACCTTGCTCGCGTGAAATGCTAATGTCCCGAAAATTATTAAGCAAGGGCCATGATTCTTTGGTGGAATGTTGCACTGGAGTACCACCATAAAGAAATGACCTTTAGTGTCGAAACTCACTTCCGGTCACTGACAGCATGGTCCGCTTAGAGCTGGCCATCGTCGCTTACATTTCCATCACCATTTTCCCTTCTGCCTTTTCACTTCTTTTCCCCTACACGGCCTTCTTCATTTCTCACCTGCGTTTACTGTTCTCTCTCTCTCTCTCTCTCTCTCTCTCTCTCTCCTCACTGACCTTTCCTAATACCTCTTTCCTCCCAATTCCTCCTCGCCTTCATTTTCTACTGGTGTTGGTGGGAAAGGGGGGGGGGGGTGACGGGGGATGAAGTGGGTGGGATGTTAGAAGTCGTATTGCTGAAAGGAGAGCTGGCACAATTAAACAACACCAGGAACTAGGCTTCATTAGCAGGCGGTGTGTGTGTGTGTGTGTGTGTGTGTGTGTGTGTGTGTGTGTGTGTGTGTGTGTGAGAGAGAGAGAGAGAGAATGAATTTTATAAAAATTCTTGATGGGGTGGCCGGCGTTGCCTGAGTAAAACCAAATGATCATGCAATACCTGGGACCCTGTATGGCCTCTCCTTGTGGGAGAAGACCCATGGGTTCCCATTTTATCCTTGGGCCCATTTCCCCAGGGTTAGCCTACATTCTCCATGGACCTTTTCCTACCATGGACATATTTTCCCGGTACCCACACAGCGGCCAACCCTGCCCAGTGCCCACCCATCCCACCAATCCTTTACCCATCCGACCCACTGTAGCTAATAAAATGGATATAGAAGTATAAAGTTCTACTGTAATCGGCTACCATCTTTCCAGTATTTCTGATAAGTCATAATCTTGGCCCTCAGAGGAGCCACTTTAGCTTATGTAATGTACATATTTAGAAAGTTTAAATTCGTCGTAAGAAGTTACACCTGTCAGAGCTGTTAAAAGAGTTTTATAATTTGCATCCCCCTTGGTTTCCATTGAGGACAGACTGACAGATAGACTCTCTCTCTCTCTCTCTCTCTCACACACACACACACACACACACACACACACACACACACACACACACACACACACACACACACACACATTTTCTTTGTATTTCAGATATTGTTCAGCTTCTCTGTCATGGAAAGCATCGGACATCTTTCACCGACGCCGTCTCGCCATTTTTTTCCAAAGTATTTACCGTATGAAGCCTGGCTGTTTCTCTTTCATCCACCCTCTCTGCCATCGTCTTTCATCCAGTTATGATTAGGCTAGCTTTGCCCTTTGCAGTTCCATGTATGTCTTGGAAAAAATCGGGCGTATTGCACCCTATCCTGATTTCCCCAGATGTGATATTTTCTTTTCCTATTTTATCCTCCCTCCTCTCTCATTATTTTTCTCAACTGTAGTTTATTTTGACACATTTTCTCCGTCTCTCTGTCCAAGCTTTCTGTGATATTAAAAAAAAATGCTGAGGTAGCAACCGCCATTACGACTCTCTTCTTTGTTTCACCCTCCGCCATTTCCATCTTCCCAGTCTCTCCTTTTACCACGTTGAGTCATCGCCTTTCATCTCCCTTTTCCATATTGGCCACGAGTGTCATTTTCCCAGAGAGAGTCAGACCTGGGTGGTGATGAGGTGGCGCTCATGTGGACCCTGCCCCAGCCCCCTCACCCTCCCGCCTTGCCTCAAGACGTCTTCACATTTCCATTTCTCTTGACTGTAATCCCGAGCTGGACTTTCAAGGCGCGGCGACCAAAGAGCACCTGTGAAGAGACTCGTGTATATACCTGAGTGTAAGTGTTGGGGGATTAAGGTGTAGTTTTCCTTTTAACCAAGTGCGTCTCTTTGGTGTAGGTGTTTGTGCTGGGTATCACACATGCATTATACATTTTTGTCGGTATACATCCTTCCAGCACTTGCTTTATATTTCACCGCTGCTCTGCTGTGGAGGAACGAAAAATGACCTAAAGAACATAATATTACTTTAATGTAAAGCTAATGACTTACGTATTGCAGAGGCTAATTATTCCTAAACATTAACAGGAATTGAAGAGTTAAGAAAGCGTGGGAGTAATATAAATGTAGTGTGTACTCGGTATAGGAACGATAGATGTGCTAAAAATACTCATATTATCCCTGTGGTGTAAAACAAAAGAGGTACGTCCTGCAGATGGTATGTGTATCCTTCAAACATATCGGGATGGGCAGCGTGTGGAGTGAGCGTGGGAGTAAGGTAAATATGGATGAGCGGCACCGTAGAGTTGATGGCACTGCTGTATACAGTTCCCGGCATAAATAGCCTTCACTTCACTACCATAAATTACCAGACACTGAACAATGACTTTCGAAACTCAGTTGTTCGATCTGTTGATCGCAACAAAATTTTCAGAGTATTGTGTAAGGGTTTCATAACCGTTCGATTGAAAATTGGAATATTTCTGTTGGCAAGAGTATCGTGTATTGTTGAGTCTGTGTAGGCAGGGGATCTTATGGAAATGCTGGATTTTTTATATAATTATATATGGTTGCCGATGTTGTATTTTATTGTGCTCGTATATGGTATAGGGTGCCATATTCATGGTGTTTATTTTATAGCCACTTAAAACAACGTTAACATTGTGATTGATGAGAACTCAAGCCTTAATACTTAATGTTTTCTCACCAAGAGATTCCTCTTCTGAACCATGGATTATGAAGCTCATTTCACTACGTAATAACATGAACTTGTTCACACTGAGAGGCTCTTCTACCCTGAATAAATTCGTGTGGAAGTGGCGAGAATCGAAACAAACATACTCGGACTGAAATGGTTAAACGCGATTCATTCGTCCATAAACTTGCCAGAATTTAACCTCTCCACTACGATGGAAAAAAAAAAAAAAAAAAAAATCGCTTCGAGGTAGCAAGAATATAGATGACCAATGTATTGGCACTGGGAGAACCAATGGAGATTATTTTGTACTTCATTACGAATTTTCAATTCTAAGTTTTATAGGCTTGTCTGGAGACAGCAAGAAGGAAACGACTCTGAATGTCATTGTAGTAAAGAGTTTAATTTACGGGAGTTGTGGAAGAACTGTAAAACCTATGGATACCAATGGAATTAATAGAGTTTGTGCAGTAACGATGAAGTACCGATAGAATAATAATCAAGGTATTAATTTTGAAAATATATAGACAAGGCATAATAGGCCATCAGTGAAAACCAGTGGAATTTATAGGCAAAGGTACGATGTTGATGCAGTTACTCAGTGGAATGGCAGCCGTCGCTCTTGTGACGCACATTAACTTTTAAACCCGAGGTGCCACTAAGTTTGGAAAGAAAAATGCTGCCAAATCTCTGAGGACATCAGGTGAAGGTGTGTGTGTGTGAGAGAGAGAGAGAGAGAGAGAGAGAGAGAGAGAGAGTGGTGGGGGGACGGGGTTCCTCTGTATGTGTTTACGTGTGCGCGCACTTTTTTTTTTTTTTTTTATTCACTACCATTTTAGTCAATATCCCACGGGTCGTTAGCGAGGATCAGCTGACGGGCTTGTGACAGTTCCCATTTTATCACAATCCTCCCACTGGTCCCCGAGAGAGAGAGAGAGAGAGAGAGAGAGAGAGACAGACAGAGAGGAGGGGGTAGGGATTCTTATTGATTGGTCAGTTAACTGACTAATTGTCATTGTCTCCGGCTCGGACCTTTCGGGTATTAGCAGATGGAGTTGACTTTCAGTTGTTTCGTTCTGTAGTCCACCATTTTCTCTCGAGATATGCAGCGGTTACATTTTCATCGTACGTTTGTTTTGTATTTAATGTCATGTTACACAACAATAGATATCCATGTTTCATAGGTAGGGTATTACAAAATTTAATACAATGATGGGTTGAGGGTAAGCGGCCTAAAATGGTCGAAATTATTATGATTAATTTTGGCATGGACATGTTAACAGCAACAACAGCAACAGCAACAAATAGCATGGGTGGGATCGTTACAGAGATACGGCACCCATAAACTGCTGTGTACTGGAGGTCTGGCGAGGGGAGGGGAAGGGTGGTTGGGAATCTCTACCTTGAAAATCAAAGGGTTGTGTGCATCATAGGCCTGTTGTGTGTGTATAATTGACCAGCCAAAGGTGCCTTGGTTACTGCCATAGAACATCAGTAAACTGTGATGTGCTGTGAAGGGTGCAGTGGAGGGAAAGGTGACAGAATAAAACTGAAAAATAAAATGCTTTCTTTTTATCCAAAGTGAATTGTATGTATGTGCAGATTAGCACAAAGGTGGCTCATTAAATAGGGTATTGTGTAGACACGATTTGAAGGCCAGTTGTGGATCTGGCGGGGCTCGTATTCTGGCGGATCCGACAGAGGCAGCAGCATGCCAACAAAACTAAGGCATCCCTCTTTACACTACTGTCTAGTATTTTATTCTGGCTGTATCCTGACAGTTTTATGCAGCCTTAGGGAGAATTTTCAAAACATGTGGACTCAGATGCAGCTTTTATTAACCCGTTCAGTATCAGGAGGCTCGCGAACGTTGAATATTATCGTCGGTTGTAGCAAGACTAAACACAAAAGACGTCGTGTTTTCCATGCTACCCGTGTTATACTGTAGGTATAGGAATCATTCTGCCACCTCGTTTGATGTGTATATTTGTATGTAATATTCTTTATTTATCTTATTACTTGTAGATAAAGGGAATATTTACCACAAAAGAAAATAATGATACACCGTAGACAGAAAAAAAGGCAACCAGTAGGTGTCACTGAGCCTTTAAAACCCAGTGGACTGCCGTCCTTTGTGTAATATTGTTTTGTAAATCGCTGCGCAAGTTACATTTACTAGACAGCTAGTCCTATCAGTCACTGCCGGTCATTTTGAGGTGCAGGTTGGCATAAACCCATCTGCTGCTGTTGATGTATTAACTTATCCGCCTACGTGGTGGAGGAGCATTGCCATCGTGCTGCCTATGTGGCCACCATTGTGCCTTGTGATGCAGACGACCCTTGCCATTCACGGACGAACGTCTGGTGGCAGAAAGGACGAGTTTTAAAATAACTGCATCACCATCCTTTCCTGACCTCTTTTTCAGAATGATAGATATTGCCATGGTTGCATATCTTGCTATGTGTTCGCTGTTCTGTCTTGTGATGGGATCTGTCTTGAGCCCCTTCGCCCACGAGTATTAAGCTGGTGGAGGAAGGAATATAAAAATTAACAGAATCATCTTTTTCTTAATGATCTTTCATATTGGTAGATATCGCCATGGTTGCTTATATTGCTGCTGTCTATCTTGTTCTCAATCTTCCCTCTTCTGCCATCTTGTCACCTCTTCCATAGGGGGCCTGGTCGGCAGTGGTAGCCTATCGGACTCATGATTAGAAAACACCGAGGTTGATTCTTGAGCTGGTCAGACTGATGAACAGTATCTGTTTCGTCCTGATTCCAGTTCACTCAGCAATACAATTTGGTACAGTTCCTGGATGGAGTTGGACTCACGTGGGTTGTATTTTAGAGGAAGAATTCATTCACAGTTGAATACTCTGGCTGAATGACCCTTGTATAACGAATAAGCATTATTTATCACCACTGTTTCGAACTGTCTTCTCGCATCCCTCACTAATTACAGGAGACATCCAGTGCCGCTCACCCCCCCCTCCCCACACACACACACCTATTCTGTGCATCTCCAATACAGTAGTGAAGTACTATTCCCAGTCCTTTGCATACAGTTTCAAGCAGTATTATGATTTCCAAATGTCAGCCGAACGAATATAAAACTCTTCAGCAATATCCTGAGAGGTTCATTAGGCTCAAAAGATCGCATATATGGGTTTCTAAAGTCATCGCTCACAGTCTTGTTAGTTAACGTAATGCGGTGGGTTAGTACTTATGTCTCGAACTGTACCTAATTGGTCAACTGAGAAGCTCACTCTATCTTTCCCTCTGCCTGCGACCTCCAGTTTTATTCTTTATATTCAGGCATTTCGGTTTTTGAATATGGTTTCTCTCTCTCTCTCTCTCTCTCTTTTTTAGGGAAAGAACAATTTGAGGGCATGTAGTTGAAGGTTGTTTCTTCTC